>NW_025533925.1:0-7500 GCF_020615455.1 Coregonus clupeaformis | reverse complement strand
CTACCGCCCAGCCACTGAAGTGGTCTTCCCAGATTAGCTGGCTATTAGTGGCTACCGCCGGCCACTGAAGAGGTCTTCCCAGATTAGCTGGCTATTAGTGGCTACCGCCCCACTGAAGAGGTCTTCCCAGATTAGCTGGCTATTAGTGGCTACCGCCGGGCCACTGAAGAGGTCTTCCCAGATTAGCTGGCTATTATTGGCTACCGCCCAGCCACTGAAGAGGTCTTCCCAGATTAGCTGGCTATTAGTGGCTACCGCCGGGCCACTGAAGAGGTCTTCCCAGATTAGCTGGCTATTAGTGGCTACCGCCGGGCCACTGAAGAGGTCTTCCCAGATTAGCTGGCTATTAGTGGCTACCGCCGCCACTGAAGAGGTCTTCCCAGATTAGCTGGCTATTAGTGGCTACCGCCTGGCCACTGAAGAGGTCTTCCCAGATTAGCTGGCTATTAGTGGCTACCGCCTGGCCACTGAAGAGGTCTTCCAGATTAGCTGGCTATTAGTGGCTACCGCCTGGCCACTGAAGAGGTCTTCCCAGATTAGCTGGCTATTAGTGGCTACCGCCTGGCCACTGAAGAGGTCTTCCCAGATTAGCTGGCTATTGTGGCTACCGCCGGGCCACTGAAGAGGTCTTCCCAGATTAGCTGGCTATTAGTGGCTACCGCCTGGCCACTGAAGAGGTCTTCCCAGATTAGCTGGCTATTAGTGGCTACCGCCTGGCCACTGAAGAGGTCTTCCCAGATTAGCTGGCTATTAGTGGCTACCGCCTGGCCACTGAAGAGGTCTTCCCAGATTAGCTGGCTATTAGTGGCTACCGCCTGGCCACTGAAGAGGTCTTCCCAGATTAGCTGGCTATTAGTGGCTACCGCCTGGCCACTGAAGAGGTCTTCCCAGATTAGCTGGCTATTAGTGTCTACCGCCTGGCCACTGAAGAGGTCTTCCCAGATTAGCTGGCTATTAGTGGCTACCGCCTGGCCACTGAAGAGGTCTTCCCAGATTAGCTGGCTATTAGTGGCTACCGCCTGGCCACTGAAGAGGTCTTCCCAGATTAGCTGGCTATTAGTGGCTACCGCCTGGCCACTGAAGAGGTCTTCCCAGATTAGCTGGCTATTAGTGGCTACCGCCTGGCCACTGATCTAGCAAGCTGCATGGCAATAACTAGCTATCCTCCTAAATGCGGTGGTAGTGGATAAACTAACTATAACTAGCTATCCTCCTAAATGCGGTGGTCAGTGGATAAACTAACTATAACTAGCTATCCTCCTAAATGCGGCGGTCAGTGGATAAACTAACTATAACTAGCTATCCTCCTAAATGCGGCGGTCAGTGGATAAACTAACTATAACTAGCTATCCTCCTAAATGCCGTGGTCAGTGGATAAACTAACTATAACTAGCTATCCTCCCTAAATGCGGCGGTCAGTGGATAAACTAACTATGGAGTTGAACATATTTGGCTGAAAACTAACTCGTTTTCCATGGTGTGACCATTTCTAACCAGCTGGCTACTGCAGCCTGTGTGCCCATTAGCTCCAGAGTCTAGCTAACTGTGTATTTTGGCATCCACAATTAGCTAGCTAGCTAGTTGGCTACTGTCTGGCCAGTGTGAGCCAACATGCTAGCTAGCTAGTTGGCTGCTGTCTGGCCAGTGTGAGCCAACATGCTAGCTAGCTAGTTGGCTACTGTCTGCGCCAGTGTGAGCCAACATGCTAGCTAGCTAGTTGGCTACTGTCTGGCCAGTGTGAGCCAACATGCTAGCTAGCTAGTTGGCTACTGTCTGGCCAGTGTGAGCCAACATGCTAGCTAGCTAGTTGGCTACTGTCTGGCCAGTGTGAGCCAACATGCTAGCTAGCTAGTTGGCTACTGTCTGGCCAGTGTGAGCCAACATGCTAGCTAGCTAATTGGCTACTGTCTGGCCAGTGTGAGCCAACATGCTAGCTAGCTAGTTGGCTGCTGTCTGGCCAGTGTGAGCCAACATGCTAGCTAGCTAGTTGGCTACTGTCTGGCCAGTGTGAGCCAACATGCTAGCTAGCTAATTGGCTACTGTCTGGCCAGTGTGAGCCAACATGCTAGCTAGCTATCTACATTTGAGTCAGTAGCTATCCTAAACTAGCTATGAGTTGAACATATTTGGCTGACAACTAACTCGTAGCCAGTTGCTGTTGGCCATGGTGGAATCATATCTCACCCGCTGGCTCCTGAATAAAAAACGGAATGGTAGAAAATGTCCAAACCATTAGCATCTATGAGCACTTATGAGCTTTCATAAGAAAAAGGGCTGAGATGACTCAAACCCTGTAGCTAGCTAGCAAGCCCAGCTGGGTGGCAATGTTACTGTGGGGGAATCTTAGATTCGTCTTTTCATTTTAAGATAACCTGTAGCTAGCTACAGCCCAGCTGGGTGGCAATGTTACTGTGGGGGAATCTTAGATTGGTCTTTTAATTTTAAGATAACCCTGTAGCTAGCTAGCAAGCCCAGCTGGGTGGCAATGTTACTGTGGGGGAATCTTAGATTGGTCTTTTCATTTGAAGATAACCCTGTAGCTAGCTAGCAAGCCCAGCTGGGTGGCAATGTTACTGTGGGGGAATCTTAGATTCGTCTTTTCATTTTAAGATAACCCTGTAGCTAGCTAGCAAGCCCAGCTGGGTGGCAATGTTACTGTGGGGGAATCTTAGATTCGTCTTTTCATTTGAAGATGACCCTGTAGCTAGCTAGCAAGCCCAGCTGGGTGGCAATGTTACTGTGGGGGAATCTTAGATCGTCTTTTTCATTTTAAGATAACCCTGTAGCTAGCTAGCAAGCAGCTGGGTGGCAATGTTACTGTGGGGGAATCTTAGATTGGTCTTTTCATTTTAAGATAACCCTGTAGCTAGCTAGCAAGCCCAGCTGGGTGGCAATGTTACTGTGGGGGAATCTTAGATTCGTCTTTTCATTTTAAGATAACCCTGTAGCTAGCTAGCAAGCCCAGCTGGGTGGCAATGTTACTGTGGGGGAATCTTAGATCCGTCTTTTCATTTGAAGATAACTGCCATTGCAGTTGGAGGTTCCTACTGATTCCAGAGAAATGGTCTGTTAAGGGTTAGGGTTAGGAGAAGAGAAATGGTCTGTCAAGGGTTAGGGTTAGGGGTAGGAGAAGAGAAATGGTCTGTTAAGGGTTAGGGTTAGGGGTAGGAGAAGAGAAATGGTCTGTTAAGGGTTAGGGTTAGGGTTAGGAGAAGAGAAATGGTCTGTTAAGGGTTAGGGTTAGGGTTAGGAGAAGAGAAATGGTCTGTCAAGGGTTAGGGTTAGGGGTAGGAGAAGAGAAATGGTCTGTTAAGGGTTAGGGTTAGGGGTAGGAGAAGAGAAATGGTCTGTTAAGGGTTAGGGTTAGGGTTAGGAGAAGAGAAATGGTCTGTTAAGGGTTAGGGTTAGGGTTAGGAGAAGAGAAATGGTCTGCCATGTTTAGTGTTTTGTTAAGGGCCCGAGTGACCAAGATGGCTCAACCAATCACCTACGGATATTACTGACTTTGCCTCCGGGCATCCTATGAAGGGAAATGTTGTGTAGACAGTGTGTAGTAATGTGGTGTGTTCTGTGTTAAACAGTAATACATGTGAACAGCGATGCAGTCTCATCAACTCAAACCACACCTTTATTTACCCTGCTAGCCTATGGGGTGTCGTTTGTAAAGTTGTACCATCTAAATGTTTTACAATCTGATTTATAAGGACATCTGATTTATAAGGACATCTGATTTATGAGGACATCTGATTTATAAGGACATCTGATTTATAAGGACATCTGATTTATAAGGACATCTGATTTATGAGGACATTTTAGATGTGACCTGATAAATCTATCTTTATAAACGGCACCACATACTAGCCGGACTGACACAGACAGTGTGTGTACAGTGTGTGTGTGTCCCACTGTGACTGACCTTACTTCCAGAGTCCTTGGTTCCACATTCACCTTTATCGTACCACCACTTGTTCTTTAGCTTGTCTAAGACTCCTTGTTCACTGAGTTTCAACACCGCTAGGTTTACTGGCACTCTTCACACGACGGGAATAACATAAATAACATTAGCTATGTTATGTTATGTTATTATTTCATGACATACAGCTGTTATGTAGCCTTATGTAGCTTCCTGCCTCCCTAGAACAGCTGTTATTAAGCCTTATGTAGCTTCCTGTGTGTTGTCTAATTGAGTTGGCGATAGGCCTTGTTGCGCTACGTGTCCTGGCTGAACATAGAGCTCAACCAGACAGATAGGCACCAACGCATCACCCTGAGTAAGCAGCACAGACACAGAGCACAGCCTCTCTACTTCACATAGCTCTATGGTCTGTGTATATATTCTTTTTTTAACTGCCAAATAAAATCAATCAATCAATCAATGACCCTGATCCATTGAAGGAGGTCATTGCCTCCAGAATCCCAGGGGTGAGGGACCCTGATCCATTGAAGGAGGTCATTACCTCCAGAATCCCAGGGGTGAGGGACCCTGATCCATTGAAGGAGGTCATTACCTCCAGAATCCCAGGGGTGAGGGACCCTGATCCATTGAAGGAGGTCATTACCTCCAGAATCCCAGGGGTGAGGTGTGTGTGCTGCTTGTGTGTGCTGCTTACTCCCTGGCCTTAGTTACCAGTCTGAGGCCTGCTGGCGGCTGGGGGCGGGGCTAACCTTGCTTTCTCCTCCTCCGCTGCCACACTCTCCCTTGTCGTACCACCATTTATTTTTCAGTTTGTCCAACAGGCCCTGCTCATTCAGTTTTAACACGGCCAGGTTCACTGCATTTCTACCAACGATAGATAAAACACACTGGTGAGACAGGATGATGTGACAGGTCTGTTCCCCGAGCTGGTCCTTAGCAGTTAGCCTTAACCTTAGATATTACCATTACTGTTAGCAATTAGCCTTAACCTTAATATTACTACAACCGTTAGCATTAGCACCAGGATTAGTGTAATCCTGTAAATCAGCATTAGCAATTAGCTTAGCATAATGTATCAGGCTCTGTTATTGGACAGGTGGCTAAAGGCTAGTGGACAGAGGGCTATCATAATACGGTAATATAATATACATGCCTGGGCTATAGCCAGTAATAAACAGGTCTATATAATAATAATAATAATATGATCTGGTAATAAACAGGTCTATATAATAATAATAATTATAATATGATCCGGTAATAAACAAGTCTATATAATAATAATCATAATAAAAATCATAATAATCATAATATGATCCAGTGATAAACAGGTGTATATAATAATAATCATAATAATATGACCCACAGTGTCAACCCAGGCAATATCGAAAACATTCTCTCTTCAGCCAATCAGGAAGAAGCAAGAAAACTATTGGTCTGAAGCCCATCCCTAGGTACTGCAGGGGTTTATTGTGGCCAGCCACTAAGGACTATGGGTAGTGTAGTGTGGACAGCCACTAAGGACTATGGGTAGTGTAGTCTTCCCTAGGCTTACAGGTGATCAGAGTTGTGGATGGGGATTTCTATACTGTACTATATTATACTACACTATACTAATATAAACCACTGTGTATCAGGTCATGTAAGATACTATAACAGCATTAGGGACATATTGTTATACTATACTATACTATACTATACTATACTATACTATACTATACTATACTATACTATACTATACTAGGTAGGGTAGGTACGATACTATAACAACATTAGGGGACATATTGTTATACTATACTATACTATACTATACTATACTATACTATACTATACTATACTATACTAGCCTGTATACAGACCACTGTGTATCAGGTCATCAGGGTAGGTAAGATACTATAACAACATTAGGGGACATATTGTTATACTATACTATACTATACTATACTATACTATACTATACTATACTATACTAGCCTGTATACAGACCACTGTGTATCAGGTCATCAGGGTAGGTAAGATACTATAACAACATTAGGGGACATATTGTTATACTATACTATACTATACTATACTATACTATACTATATTATACTATACTAAACTAGCCTGTATACAGACCACTGTGTATCAGGTCATCAGGGTAGGTAAGATACTATAACAACATTAGGGGACATATTGTTATACTATACTATACTATACTATACTATACTATACTATACTATACTATACTATACTAGCCTGTATACAGACCACTGTGTATCAGGTCATCAGGGTAGGTAAGATACTATAACAACATTAGGGGACATATTGTTATACTATACTATACTATACTATACTATACTATACTAGCCTGTATACAGACCACTGTGTATCAGGTCATCAGGGTAGGTAAGATACTATAACAACATTAGGGGACATATTGTTATACTATACTATACTATACTATACTATACTATACTATACTAGCCTGTATACAGACCACTGTGTATCAGGTCATCAGGGTAGGTAAGATACTATAACAACATTAGGGGACATATTGTTATACTATACTATACTATACTATATTATACTATACTATACTATACTATACTAGCCTGTATACAGACCACTGTGTATCAGGTCATCAGGGTAGGTAAGATACTATAACAACATTAGGGACATATTGTTATACTATACTATACTATACTATACTATACTAGCCTGTATACAGACCACTGTGTATCAGGTCATCAGGGTAGATAAGATACTATAACAACATTAGGGGACATATTGTTATACTATACTAACTTACTATACTATACTATATTATACTATACTATACTATCTGCCTGTATACAGACCACTGTGTATCAGGTCATCAGGTAGGTAAGATACTATAACAACATTAGGGGACATATTGTTATACTATACTATACTATACTATACTATACTATACTATACTAGCCTGTATACAGACCACTGTGTATCAGGTCCTCAGGGTAGGTAAGATACTATAACAACATTAGGGGACATATTGTTATACTATACTATACTATACTATACTATACTATACTATACTAGCCTGTATACAGACCACTGTGTATCAGGTCCTCAGGGTAGGTAAGATACTATAACAACATTAGGGGACATATTGTTATACTATACTATACTATACTATACTATACTATACTATACTATACTAGCCTGTATACAGACCACTGTGTATCAGGTCATCAGGGTAGGTAAGATACTATAACAACATTAGGGGACATATTGTTATACTATCTCACCCACCTTAATGGGGATCCTTTAGGCGTGGCGATGCCGTATCCTTTAGAGTCCAGGTTCCCTCCCACCTTCATGGTGTCGCAGGGTTTCCTCTGCTCGATGTACTCGTTCATGGTGGACTCCAGAAGGTACGCGTACTTCCCCTTGGACTTCCTGACTCTCAGCACCCCCCTCCGCTGTCTTCTACAAACGGGGACGGCTCCGCTGACTTCATGTACTGCCACATCTTGTCAAACAGCGCTATCTTCACCTCTGTTGAGAGACAACACATTAGAACTACACCCCTAACCCCTCTACCTGCCACATCTAAACACATTAGA
>NW_025533924.1:282500-344833 GCF_020615455.1 Coregonus clupeaformis | reverse complement strand
GGTAGAGGGCAACACCTGCCTGACATTGTTCTGACTGTAGAGGTCAACACCTGCCTGACATTGTTCTGACTGTTAGAGGGCAACACCTGCCTGACATTGTTCTGACTGTAGAGGTCAACACCTGCCTGATATTGTTCTGACTGTAGAGGGCAACACCTGCCTGACATTGTTCTGACTGTAGAGGTCAACACCTGCCTGACATTGTTCTGACAGTAGAGGTCAACACCTGCCTGACATTGTTCTGACGGTAGAGGTCAACACCTGCCTGACATTGTTCTGACTGTAGAGGTCAACACCTGCCTGACATTGTTCTGACTGTAGAGGTCAACACCTGCCTGACATTGTTCTAACGGTAGAGGGCAACACCTGCCTGACATTGTTCTGACTGTAGAGGTCAACACCTGCCTGACATTGTTCTAATGGTAGAGGGCAACACCTGCCTGACATTGTTCTGACTGTAGAGGTCAACACCTGCCTGACATTGTACTAATGTTAGAGGGCAACACCTGCCTGACATTGTTCTGACTGTAGAGGTCAACACCTGCCTGACATTGTACTAATGGTAGAGGGCAACACCTGCCTGACATTGTTCTGACTGTAGAGGTCAACACCTGCCTGACATTGTTCTGACTGTAGAGGTCAACACCTGCCTGACATTGTTCTGACTGTAGAGGTCAACACCTGCCTGACATTGTTCTGACTGTAGAGGTCAACACCTGCCTGACATTGTTCTGACTGTAGAGGTCAACACCTGCCTGACATTGTTCTGACTGTAGAGGTCAACACCTGCCTGACATTGTTCTAACGGTAGAGGGCAACACCTGCCTGACATTGATCTGACTGTAGAGGTCAACACCTGCCTGACATTGTTCTGAATGTAGAGGTCAACACCTGCCTGACATTGTTCTGACGGTAGAGGTCAACACCTGCCTGACATTGTTCTGACTGTAGAGGTCAACACCTGCCTGACATTGTTCTGACGGTAGAGGTCAACACCTGCCTGACATTGTTCTGACGGTAGAGCTCAACACCTGCCTGACATTGTTCTGACTGTAGAGGTCAACACCTGCCTGACATTGTTCTGACTGTAGAGGTCAACACCTGCCTGACATTGTACTAATGGTAGAGGGCAACACCTGCCTGACATTGTTCTGACTGTAGGTCAACACCTGCCTGACATTGTTCTGACTGTAGAGGGCAACACCTGCCTGACATTGTTCTGACTGTAGAGGTCAACACCTGCCTGACATTGTTCTGACGGTAGAGGTCAACACCTGCCTGACATTGTTCTGACGGTAGAGGTCAACACCTGCCTGACAATGTTCTGACTGTAGAGGTCAACACCTGCCTGACATTGTTCTGACGATAGTCAACACCTGCCTGACATTGTTCTGACTGTAGAGGTCAACATCTGCCTGACATTGTTCTGACTGTAGAGGTCAACACCTGCCTGACATTGTACTAACGGTAGAGGGCAACACCTGCCTGACATTGTTCTGACTGTAGAGGTCAACACCTGCCTGACATTGTTCTAATGGTAGAGGGCAACACCTGCCTGACATTGTTCTGACTGTAGAGGTCAACACCTGCCTGACATTGTACTAATGGTAGAGGGCAACACCTGCCTGACATTGTTCTGACTGTAGAGGTCAACACCTGCCTGACATTGTACTAACGGTAGAGGGCAACACCTGCCTGACATTGTTCTGACTGTAGAGGTCAACACCTGCCTGACATTGTTCTGACTGTAGAGGTCAACACCTGCCTGACATTGTTCTGACTGTAGAGGTCAACACCTGCCTGACATTGTACTAACGGTAGAGGGCAACACCTGCCTGACATTGTTCTGACTGTAGAGGTCAACACCTGCCTGACATTGTACTAATGGTAGAGGGCAACACCTGCCTGACATTGTTCTGACTGTAGAGGTCAACACCTGCCTGACATTGTTCTGACTGTAGAGGTCAACACCTGCCTGACATTGTTCTGACTGTAGAGGTCAACACCTGCCTGACATTGTTCTGACTGTAGAGGTCAACACCTGCCTGACATTGTTCTGACTGTAGAGGTCAACACCTGCCTGACATTGTTCTGACGGTAGAGGTCAACACCTGCCTGACATTGTTCTGACTGTAGAGGTCAACACCTGCCTGACATTGTTCTGACTGTAGAGGTAAACATCTGCCTGACATTGTTCTGACTGTAGAGGTCAACACCTGCCTGACATTGTACTAACGGTAGAGGGCAACACCTGCCTGACATTGTTCTGACTGTAGAGGTCAACACCTGCCTGACATTGTACTAATGGTAGAGGGCAACACCTGCCCTGACATTGTTCTGACTGTAGAGGTCAACACCTGCCTGACATTGTTCTGACTGTAGAGGTCAACACCTGCCTGACATTGTTCTGACTGTAGAGGGCAACACCTGCCTGACATTGATCTGACAGTAGAGGTCAACACCTGCCTGACATTGTTCTGACTGTAGAGGTCAACACCTGCCTGACATTGTTCTGACTGTAGAGGTCAACACCTGCCTGACATTGTTCTGACTGTAGAGGGCAACACCTGCCTGACATTGTTCTGACTGTAGAGGTCAACACCTGCCTGACATTGTTCTGATGGTAGAGGTCAACACCTGCCTGACATTGTTCTGACGGTAGAGGTCAACACCTGCCTGACATTGTTCTGACTG
Organism: Coregonus clupeaformis; assembly: GCF_020615455.1. Taxonomy (NCBI): domain Eukaryota; kingdom Metazoa; phylum Chordata; class Actinopteri; order Salmoniformes; family Salmonidae; genus Coregonus; species Coregonus clupeaformis. The sequence continues at coordinate 342,139 of NW_025533924.1, read as the reverse complement.
TAGAGGTCAACACCTGCCTGACATTGTTCTGACGGTAGAGGTCAACACCTGCCTGACATTGTTCTGACTGTAGAGGGCAACACCTGCCTGACATTGATCTGACTGTAGAAGTCAACACCTGCCTGACATTGTTCTGACTGTAGAGGTCAACACCTGCCTGACATTATTCTGACTGTAGAGGTCAACACCTGCCTGACATTGTTCTGACTGTAGAGGTCAACACCTGCCTGACATTGTTCTGACTGTAGAGGTCAACACCTGCCTGACATTGTACTAACGGTAGAGGGCAACACCTGCCTGACATTGATCTGACTGTAGAGGTCAACACCTGCCTGACATTGTACTAATGGTAGAGGGCAACACCTGCCTGACATTGTTCTGACTGTAGAGGTCAACACCTGCCTGACATTGTTCTGACTGTAGAGGGCAACACCTGCCTGACATTGATCTGACAGTAGAGGTCAACACCTGCCTGACATTGTTCTGACTGTAGAGGTCAACACCTGCCTGACATTGTTCTGACTGTAGAGGTCAACACCTGCCTGACATTGTTCTGACTGTAGAGGGCAACACCTGCCTGACATTGATCTGACTGTAGAGGTCAACACCTGCCTGACATTGTTCTGACAGTAGAGGTCAACACCTGCCTGACATTGATCTGACGGTAGAGGTCAACACCTGCCTGACATTGTTCTGACTGTAGAGGTCAACACCTGCCTGACATTGTTCTGACGGTAGAGGTCAACACCTGCCTGACATTGTTCTGACGGTAGAGGGCAACACCTGCCTGACATTGATCTGACTGTAGAGGTCAACACCTTCCTGACATTGTACTAATGGTAGAGGGCAACACCTGCCTGACATTGTTCTGACTGTAGAGGTCAACACCTGCCTGACATTGCTCTGACTGTAGAGGGCAACACCTGCCTGACATTGATCTGACTGTAGAGGTCAACACCTGCCTGACATTGTTCTGACTGTAGAGGTCAACACCTGCCTGACATTGTTCTGACTGTAGAGGTCAACACCTGCCTGACATTGTTCTGACTGTAGAGGTCAACACCTGCCTGACATTGTTCTGACTGTAGAGGTCAACACCTGCCTGACATTGTTCTGACAGTAGAGGTCAACACCTGCCTGACATTGTTCTGACGGTAGAGGTCAACACCTGCCTGACATTGTTCTGACTGTAGAGGTCAACACCTGCCTGACATTGTTCTGACGGTAGAGGTCAACACCTGCCTGACATTGTTCTGACGGTAGAGGTCAACACCTGCCTGACATTGTTCTGACTGTAGAGGTCAACACCTGCCTGACATTGTTCTGACTGTAGAGGTCAACACCTGCCTGACATTGTACTAACGGTAGAGGGCAACACCTGCCTGACATTGTTCTGACGGTAGGTCAACACCTGCCTGACATTGTTCTGACTGTAGAGGTCAACACCTGCCTGACATTGTTCTGACTGTAGAGGTCAACACCTGCCTGACATTGTACTAACGGTAGAGGGCAACACCTGCCTGACATTGTTCTGACTGTAGAGGTCAACACCTGCCTGACATTGTTCTGACTGTAGAGGGCAACACCTGCCTGACATTGTTCTGACTGTAGAGGTCAACACCTGCCTGACATTGTTCTGACGGTAGAGGTCAACACCTGCCTGACATTGTTCTGACTGTAGAGGTCAACACCTGCCTGACATTGTTCTGACGATAGGTCAACACCTGCCTGACATTGTTCTGACTGTAGAGGTCAACACCTGCCTGACATTGTTCTGACTGTAGAGGTCAACACCTGCCTGACATTGTACTAACGGTAGAGGGCAACACCTGCCTGACATTGTTCTGACTGTAGAGGTCAACACCTGCCTGACATTGTTCTAACGGTAGAGGGCAACACCTGCCTGACATTGTTCTGACTGTAGAGGTCAACACCTGCCTGACATTGTACTAACGGTAGAGGGCAACACCTGCCTGACATTGTTCTGACTATAGAGGTCAACACCTGCCTGACATTGTACTAACGGTAGAGGGCAACACCTGCCTGACATTGTTCTGACTGTAGAGGTCAACACCTGCCTGACATTGTTCTGACTGTAGAGGTCAACACCTGCCTGACATTGTTCTGACTGTAGAGGCAACACCTGCCTGACATTGTTCTGACTGTAGAGGTCAACACCTGCCTGACATTGTTCTGACTGTAGAGGTCAACACCTGCCTGACATTGTTCTGACTGTAGAGGTCAACACCTGCCTGACATTGTTCTAACGGTAGAGGGCAACACCTGCCTGACATTGTTCTGACTGTAGAGGTCAACACCTGCCTGACATTGTTCTAACGGTAGAGGTCAACACCTGCCTGACATTGTTCTGACTGTAGAGGTCAACACCTGCCTGACATTGTTCTGACTGTAGAGGTCAACACCTGCCTGACATTGTTCTGACTGTAGAGGTCAACACCTGCCTGACATTGTTCTGACTGTAGAGGTCAACACCTGCCTGACATTGTTCTGACTGTAGAGGGCAACACCTGCCTGACATTGTTCTGACTGTAGAGGTCAACACCTGCCTGACATTGTTCTGACTGTAGAGGTCAACACCTGCCTGACATTGATCTGACTGTAGAAGTCAACACCTGCCTGACATTGTTCTGACTGTAGAGGTCAACACCTGCCTGACATTGTTCTGACTGTAGAGGTCAACACCTGCCTGACATTGTTCTGACTGTAGAGGTCAACACCTGCCTGACATTGTTCTGACTGTAGAGGTCAACACCTGCCTGACATTGTACTAACGGTAGAGGGCAACACCTGCCTGACATTGTTCTGACTGTAGAGGTCAACACCTTCCTGACATTGTACTAATGGTAGAGGGCAACACCTGCCTGACATTGTTCTGACTGTAGAGGTCAACACCTGCCTGACATTGTTCTGACTGTAGAGGGCAACACCTGCCTGACATTGTTCTGACTGTAGAGGTCAACACCTGCCTGACATTGTTCTGACTGTAGAGGTCAACACCTGCCTGACATTGTTCTGACTGTAGAGGTCAACACCTGCCTGACATTGTTCTGACTGTAGAGGTCAACACCTGCCTGACATTGTTCTGACTGTAGAGGTCAACACCTGCCTGACATTGTTCTGACTGTAGAGGTCAACACCTGCCTGACATTGTTCTGACGGTAGAGGTCAACACCTGCCTGACATTGTTCTGACTGTAGAGGTCAACACCTGCCTGACATTGTTCTGACGGTAGAGGTCAACACCTGCCTGACATTGTTCTGACGGTAGAGGGCAACACCTGCCTGACATTGATCTGACTGTAGAGGTCAACACCTTCCTGACATTGTACTAATGGTAGAGGGCAACACCTGCCTGACATTGTTCTGACTGTAGAGGTCAACACCTGCCTGACATTGTTCTGACGGTAGAGGTCAACACCTGCCTGACAATGTTCTGACTGTAGAGGTCAACACCTGCCTGACATTGTTCTGACGATAGTCAACACCTGCCTGACATTGTTCTGACTGTAGAGGTCAACACCTGCCTGACATTGTTCTGACTGTAGAGGTCAACACCTGCCTGACATTGTACTAACGGTAGAGGGCAACACCTGCCTGACATTGTTCTGACTGTAGAGGTCAACACCTGCCTGACATTGTTCTGACGGTAGAGGGCAACACCTGCCTGACATTGTTCTGACTGTAGAGGTCAACACCTGCCTGACATTGTACTAATGGTAGAGGGCAACACCTGCCTGACATTGTTCTGACTATAGAGGTCAACACCTGCCTGACATTGTACTAATGGTAGAGGGCAACACCTGCCTGACATTGTTCTGACTGTAGAGGTCAACACCTGCCTGACATTGTTCTGACTGTAGAGGTCAACACCTGCCTGACATTGTTCTGACTGTAGAGGTCAACACCTGCCTGACATTGTTCTGACTGTAGAGGTCAACACCTGCCTGACATTGTTCTGACTGTAGAGGTCAACACCTGCCTGACATTGTACTAACGGTAGAGGGCAACACCTGCCTGACATTGATCTGACTGTAGAGGTCAACACCTGCCTGACATTGTACTAATGGTAGAGGGCAACACCTGCCTGACATTGTTCTGACTGTAGAGGTCAACACCTGCCTGACATTGTTCTGACTGTAGAGGTCAACACCTGCCTGACATTGTTCTGACTGTAGAGGTCAACACCTGCCTGACATTGTTCTGACTGTAGAGGTCAACACCTGCCTGACATTGTTCTGACTGTAGAGGGCAACACCTGCCTGACATTGTTCTGACTGTAGAGGTCAACACCTGCCTGACATTGTTCTGACTGTAGAGGTCAACACCTGCCTGACATTGTTCTGACGGTAGAGGTCAACACCTGCCTGACATTGTTCTGACTGTAGAGGTCAACACCTGCCTGACATTGTTCTGACGGTAGAGGTCAACACCTGCCTGACATTGTTCTGACTGTAGAGGTCAACACCTGCCTGACATTGTTCTGACTGTAGAGGTCAACACCTGCCTGACATTGTTCTGACTGTAGAGGTCAACACCTGCCTGACATTGTACTAATGGTAGAGGGCAACACCTGCCTGACATTGTTCTGACTGTAGGGTCAACACCTGCCTGACATTGTTCTGACTGTAGAGGTCAACACCTGCCTGACATTGTTCTGACTGTAGAGGTCAACACCTGCCTGACATTGTTCTAACGGTAGAGGGCAACACCTGCCTGACATTGTTCTGACTGTAGAGGTCAACACCTGCCTGACATTGTTCTGACTGTAGAGGGCAACACCTGCCTGACATTGTTCTGACTGTAGAGGTCAACACCTGCCTGACATTGTTCTGACGGTAGAGGTCAACACCTGCCTGACATTGTTCTGACTGTAGAGGTCAACACCTGCCTGACATTGTTCTGACGATAGGTCAACACCTGCCTGACATTGTTCTGACTGTAGAGGTCAACACCTGCCTGACATTGTTCTGACTGTAGAGGTCAACACCTGCCTGACATTGTACTAACGGTAGAGGGCAACACCTGCCTGACATTGTTCTGACTGTAGAGGTCAACACCTGCCTGACATTGTTCTAACGGTAGAGGGCAACACCTGCCTGACATTGTTCTGACTGTAGAGGTCAACACCTGCCTGACATTGTACTAATGGTAGAGGGCAACACCTGCCTGACATTGTTCTGACTATAGAGGTCAACACCTGCCTGATATTGTACTAATGGTAGAGGGCAACACCTGCCTGACATTGTTCTGACTGTAGAGGTCAACACCTGCCTGACATTGTTCTGACTGTAGAGGTCAACACCTGCCTGACATTGTTCTGACTGTAGAGGGCAACACCTGCCTGACATTGTTCTGACTTTAGAGGTCAACACCTGCCTGACATTGTTCTGACTGTAGAGGTCAACACCTGCCTGACATTGTTCTGACTGTAGAGGTCAACACCTGCCTGACATTGTACTAACGGTAGAGGGCAACACCTGCCTGACATTGATCTGACTGTAGAGGTCAACACCTTCCTGACATTGTACTAATGGTAGAGGGCAACACCTGCCTGACATTGTTCTGACTGTAGAGGTCAACACCTGCCTGACATTGTTCTGACTGTAGAGGTCAACACCTGCCTGACATTGTTCTGACTGTAGAGGTCAACACCTGCCTGACATTGTTCTGACTGTAGAGGTCAACACCTGCCTGACATTGTTCTGACTGTAGAGGTCAACACCTGCCTGACATTGTTCTGACTGTAGAGGTCAACACCTGCCTGACATTGTTCTGACTGTAGAGGGCAACACCTGCCTGACATTGTTCTGACTGTAGAGGTCAACACCTGCCTGACATTGTTCTGACTGTAGAGGTCAACACCTGCCTGACATTGTTCTGACTGTAGAGGTCAACACCTGCCTGACATTGTTCTGACTGTAGAGGTCAACACCTGCCTGACATTGTTCTGACTGTAGAGGTCAACACCTGCCTGACATTGTACTAACGGTAGAGGGCAACACCTGCCTGACATTGTTCTGACTGTAGAGGTCAACACCTGCCTGACATTGTACTAATGGTAGAGGGCAACACCTGCCTGACATTGTTCTGACTGTAGAGGTCAACACCTGCCTGACATTGTTCTGACTGTAGAGGTCAACACCTGCCTGACATTGTTCTGACTGTAGAGGTCAACACCTGCCTGACATTGTTCTGACTGTAGAGGTCAACACCTGCCTGACATTGTTCTGACTGTAGAGGTCAACACCTGCCTGACATTGTTCTGACTGTAGAGGTCAACACCTGCCTGACATTGTTCTGACTGTAGAGGTCAACACCTGCCTGACATTGTTCTGACAGTAGAGGTCAACACCTGCCTGACATTGTTCTGACTGTAGAGGTCAACACCTGCCTGACATTGTTCTGACTGTAGAGGTCAACACCTGCCTGACATTGTTCTGACTGTAGAGGTCAACACCTGCCTGACATTGTTCTGACGGTAGAGGGCAACACCTGCCTGACATTGTTCTGACTGTAGAGGTCAACACCTTCCTGACATTGTACTAATGGTAGAGGGCAACACCTGCCTGACATTGTTCTGACTGTAGAGGTCAACACCTGCCTGACATTGCTCTGACTGTAGAGGGCAACACCTGCCTGACATTGTTCTGACTGTAGAGGTCAACACCTGCCTGACATTGTTCTGACTGTAGAGGTCAACACCTGCCTGACATTGTTCTGACTGTAGAGGTCAACACCTGCCTGACATTGTTCTGACTGTAGAGGGCAACACCTGCCTGACATTGATCTGACTGTAGAGGTCAACACCTGCCTGACATTGTTCTGACAGTAGAGGTCAACACCTGCCTGACATTGTTCTGACGGTAGAGGTCAACACCTGCCTGACATTGTTCTGACTGTAGAGGTCAACACCTGCCTGACATTGTTCTGACGGTAGAGGTCAACACCTGCCTGACATTGTTCTGACGGTAGAGCTCAACACCTGCCTGACATTGTTCTGACTGTAGAGGTCAACACCTGCCTGACATTGTTCTGACTGTAGAGGTCAACACCTGCCTGACATTGTACTAATGGTAGAGGTCAACACCTGCCTGACATTGTTCTGACGGTAGTCAACACCTGCCTGACATTGTTCTGACTGTAGAGGTCAACACCTGCCTGACATTGTTCTGACTGTAGAGGTCAACACCTGCCTGACATTGTTCTAACGGTAGAGGTCAACACCTGCCTGACATTGTTCTGACTGTAGAGGTCAACACCTGCCTGACATTGTTCTGACTGTAGAGGGCAACACCTGCCTGACATTGTTCTGACTGTAGAGGTCAACACCTGCCTGACATTGTTCTGACGGTAGAGGTCAACACCTGCCTGACATTGTTCTGACTGTAGAGGTCAACACCTGCCTGACATTGTTCTGACGGTAGAGGTCAACACCTGCCTGACATTGTTCTGACTGTAGAGGTCAACACCTGCCTGACATTGTTCTGACTGTAGAGGTCAACACCTGCCTGACATTGTACTAACGGTAGAGGGCAACACCTGCCTGACATTGTTCTGACTGTAGAGGTCAACACCTGCCTGACATTGTTCTAATGGTAGAGGGCAACACCTGCCTGACATTGTTCTGACTGTAGAGGGCAACACCTGCCTGACATTGTTCTGACTGTAGAGGTCAACACCTGCCTGACATTGTACTAATGGTAGAGGGCAACACCTGCCTGACATTGTTCTGACTGTAGAGGTCAACACCTGCCTGACATTGTACTAACGGTAGAGGGCAACACCTGCCTGACATTGTTCTGACTGTAGAGGTCAACACCTGCCTGACATTGTTCTGACTGTAGAGGTCAACACCTGCCTGACATTGTTCTGACTGTAGAGGGCAACACCTGCCTGACATTGTTCTGACTGTAGAGGTCAACACCTGCCTGACATTGTTCTGACTGTAGAGGTCAACACCTGCCTGACATTGTTCTGACTGTAGAGGTCAACACCTGCCTGACATTGTACTAACGGTAGAGGGCAACACCTGCCTGACATTGATCTGACTGTAGAGGTCAACACCTGCCTGACATTGTACTAACGGTAGAGGGCAACACCTGCCTGACATTGTTCTGACTGTAGAGGTCAACACCTGCCTGACATTGTTCTGACTGTAGAGGTCAACACCTGCCTGACATTGTTCTGACTGTAGAGGTCAACACCTGCCTGACATTGTTCTGACTGTAGAGGTCAACACCTGCCTGACATTGTTCTGACTGTAGAGGGCAACACCTGCCTGACATTGTTCTGACTGTAGAGGTCAACACCTGCCTGACATTGTTCTGACTGTAGAGGTCAACACCTGCCTGACATTGATCTGACTGTAGAGGTCAACACCTGCCTGACATTGTTCTGACTGTAGAGGTCAACACCTGCCTGACATTGTTCTGACTGTAGAGGTCAACACCTGCCTGACATTGTACTAACGGTAGAGGGCAACACCTGCCTGACATTGTTCTGACGGTAGAGGTCAACACCTGCCTGACATTGTTCTGACTGTAGAGGTCAACACCTGCCTGACATTGTTCTGACTGTAGAGGTCAACACCTGCCTGACATTGTTCTAATGGTAGAGGGCAACACCTGCCTGACATTGTTCTGACTGTAGAGGTCAACACCTGCCTGACATTGTTCTGACTGTAGAGGTCAACACCTGCCTGACATTGTTCTGACTGTAGAGGTCAACACCTGCCTGACATTGTTCTGACGGTAGAGGTCAACACCTGCCTGACATTGTTCTGACTGTAGAGGTCAACACCTGCCTGACATTGTTCTGACGATAGTCAACACCTGCCTGACATTGTTCTGACTGTAGAGGTCAACACCTGCCTGACATTGTTCTGACTGTAGAGGTCAACACCTGCCTGACATTGTACTAACGGTAGAGGGCAACACCTGCCTGACATTGTTCTGACTGTAGAGGTCAACACCTGCCTGACATTGTTCTAACGGTAGAGGGCAACACCTGCCTGACATTGTTCTGACTGTAGAGGTCAACACCTGCCTGACATTGTACTAATGGTAGAGGGCAACACCTGCCTGACATTGTTCTGACTGTAGAGGTCAACACCTGCCTGACATTGTACTAATGGTAGAGGGCAACACCTGCCTGACATTGTTCTGACTGTAGAGGTCAACACCTGCCTGACATTGTTCTGACTGTAGAGGTCAACACCTGCCTGACATTGTTCTGACTGTAGAGGTCAACACCTGCCTGACATTGTTCTGACTGTAGAGGTCAACACCTGCCTGACATTGTTCTGACTGTAGAGGTCAACACCTGCCTGACATTGTTCTGACTGTAGAGGTCAACACCTGCCTGACATTGTTCTGACGGTAGAGGGCAACACCTGCCTGACATTGATCTGACTGTAGAGGTCAACACCTTCCTGACATTGTACTAATGGTAGAGGGCAACACCTGCCTGACATTGTTCTGACTGTAGAGGTCAACACCTGCCTGACATTGCTCTGACTGTAGAGGGCAACACCTGCCTGACATTGTTCTGACAGTAGAGGTCAACACCTGCCTGACATTGTTCTGACTGTAGAGGTCAACACCTGCCTGACATTGTTCTGACTGTAGAGGTCAACACCTGCCTGACATTGTTCTGACTGTAGAGGGCAACACCTGCCTGACATTGTTCTGACTGTAGAGGTCAACACCTGCCTGACATTGTTCTGACAGTAGAGGTCAACACCTGCCTGACATTGTTCTGACTGTAGAGGTCAACACCTGCCTGACATTGTTCTGACGGTAGAGGTCAACACCTGCCTGACATTGTTCTGACTGTAGAGGTCAACACCTGCCTGACATTGTTCTGACGGTAGAGGTCAACACCTGCCTGACATTGTTCTGACGGTAGAGCTCAACACCTGCCTGACATTGTTCTGACTGTAGAGGTCAACACCTGCCTGACATTGTTCTGACTGTAGAGGTCAACACCTGCCTGACATTGTACTAACGGTAGAGGGCAACACCTGCCTGACATTGTTCTGACTGTAGAGGTCAACACCTGCCTGACATTGTTCTGACTGTAGAGGTCAACACCTGCCTGACATTGTTCTGACTGTAGAGGTCAACACCTGCCTGACATTGTACTAACGGTAGAGGGCAACACCTGCCTGACATTGTTCTGACTGTAGAGGTCAACACCTGCCTGACATTGTTCTGACTGTAGAGGGCAACACCTGCCTGACATTGTTCTGACTGTAGAGGTCAACACCTGCCTGACATTGTTCTGACGGTAGAGGTCAACACCTGCCTGACATTGTTCTGACTGTAGAGGTCAACACCTGCCTGACATTGTTCTGACGATAGTCAACACCTGCCTGACATTGTTCTGACTGTAGAGGTCAACACCTGCCTGACATTGTTCTGACTGTAGAGGTCAACACCTGCCTGACATTGTACTAACGGTAGAGGGCAACACCTGCCTGACATTGTTCTGACTGTAGAGGTCAACACCTGCCTGACATTGTTCTAATGGTAGAGGGCAACACCTGCCTGACATTGTTCTGACTGTAGAGGTCAACACCTGCCTGACATTGTACTAATGGTAGAGGGCAACACCTGCCTGACATTGTTCTGACTATAGAGGTCAACACCTGCCTGATATTGTACTAATGGTAGAGGGCAACACCTGCCTGACATTGTTCTGACTGTAGAGGTCAACACCTGCCTGACATTGTTCTGACTGTAGAGGTCAACACCTGCCTGACATTGTTCTGACTGTAGAGGTCAACACCTGCCTGACATTGTTCTGACTGTAGAGGTCAACACCTGCCTGACATTGTTCTGACTGTAGAGGTCAACACCTGCCTGACATTGTTCTGACTGTAGAGGTCAACACCTGCCTGACATTGTACTAACGGTAGAGGGCAACACCTGCCTGACATTGATCTGACTGTAGAGGTCAACACCTTCCTGACATTGTACTAAGGTAGAGGTCAACACCTGCCTGACATTGTTCTGACTGTAGAGGTCAACACCTGCCTGACATTGTTCTGACTGTAGAGGTCAACACCTGCCTGACATTGTTCTGACTGTAGAGGTCAACACCTGCCTGACATTGTTCTGACTGTAGAGGTCAACACCTGCCTGACATTGTTCTGACTGTAGAGGTCAACACCTGCCTGACATTGTTCTGACTGTAGAGGTCAACACCTGCCTGACATTGTTCTGACTGTAGAGGTCAACACCTGCCTGACATTGTTCTGACGGTAGAGGTCAACACCTGCCTGACATTGTTCTGACTGTAGAGGTCAACACCTGCCTGACATTGTTCTGACTGTAGAGGTCAACACCTGCCTGACATTGTTCTAACGGTAGAGGTCAACACCTGCCTGACATTGTTCTGACGGTAGAGGTCAACACCTGCCTGACATTGTTCTGACTGTAGAGGTCAACACCTGCCTGACATTGTTCTGACTGTAGAGGTCAACACCTGCCTGACATTGTACTAACGGTAGAGGTCAACACCTGCCTGACATTGTTCTGACTGTAGAGGTCAACACCTGCCTGACATTGTTCTGACTGTAGAGGTCAACACCTGCCTGACATTGTTCTGACTGTAGAGGTCAACACCTGCCTGACATTGTTCTGACGGTAGAGGTCAACACCTGCCTGACATTGTTCTGACTGTAGAGGTCAACACCTGCCTGACATTGTTCTGACGATAGGTCAACACCTGCCTGACATTGTTCTGACTGTAGAGGCCAACACCTGCCTGACATTGTTCTGACTGTAGAGGTCAACACCTGCCTGACATTGTACTAACGGTAGAGGGCAACACCTGCCTGACATGGTTCTGACTGTAGAGGTCAACACCTGCCTGACATTGTTCTAACGGTAGAGGGCAACACCTGCCTGACATTGTTCTGACTGTAGAGGTCAACACCTGCCTGACATTGTACTAACGGTAGAGGGCAACACCTGCCTGACATTGTTCTGACTATAGAGGTCAACACCTGCCTGATATTGTACTAATGGTAGAGGGCAACACCTGCCTGACATTGTTCTGACTGTAGAGGTCAACACCTGCCTGACATTGTTCTGACTGTAGAGGTCAACACCTGCCTGACATTGTTCTGACTGTAGAGGGCAACACCTGCCTGACATTGTTCTGACTGTAGAGGTCAACACCTGCCTGACATTGTTCTGACTGTAGAGGTCAACACCTGCCTGACATTGTTCTGACTGTAGAGGTCAACACCTGCCTGACATTGTTCTAACGGTAGAGGGCAACACCTGCCTGACATTGTTCTGACTGTAGAGGTCAACACCTTCCTGACATTGTACTAACGGTAGAGGGCAACACCTGCCTGACATTGTTCTGACTGTAGAGGTCAACACCTGCCTGACATTGTTCTGACTGTAGAGGTCAACACCTGCCTGACATTGTTCTGACTGTAGAGGTCAACACCTGCCTGACATTGTTCTGACTGTAGAGGTCAACACCTGCCTGACATTGTTCTGACGGTAGAGGTCAACACCTGCCTGACATTGTTCTGACTGTAGAGGTCAACACCTGCCTGACATTGTTCTGACGATAGTCAACACCTGCCTGACATTGTTCTGACTGTAGAGGTCAACACCTGCCTGACATTGTTCTGACTGTAGAGGGCAACACCTGCCTGACATTGATCTGACTGTAGAGGTCAACACCTGCCTGACATTGTTCTGACAGTAGAGGTCAACACCTGCCTGACATTGTTCTGACTGTAGAGGTCAACACCTGCCTGACATTGTTCTGACTGTAGAGGTCAACACCTGCCTGACATTGTTCTGACTGTAGAGGTCAACACCTGCCTGACATTGTTCTGACGGTAGAGGTCAACACCTGCCTGACATTGTTCTGACTGTAGAGGTCAACACCTGCCTGACATTGTTCTGACGATAGTCAACACCTGCCTGACATTGTTCTGACTGTAGAGGTCAACACCTGCCTGACATTGTTCTGACTGTAGAGGTCAACACCTGCCTGACATTGTACTAACGGTAGAGGGCAACACCTGCCTGACATTGTTCTGACTGTAGAGGTCAACACCTGCCTGACATTGTTCTAACGGTAGAGGGCAACACCTGCCTGACATTGTTCTGACTGTAGAGGTCAACACCTGCCTGACATTGTACTAATGTTAGAGGGCAACACCTGCCTGACATTGTTCTGACTATAGAGGTCAACACCTGCCTGACATTGTACTAATGGTAGAGGGCAACACCTGCCTGACATTGTTCTGACTGTAGAGGTCAACACCTGCCTGACATTGTTCTGACTGTAGAGGTCAACACCTGCCTGACATTGTTCTGACTGTAGAGGGCAACACCTGCCTGACATTGTTCTGACTTTAGAGGTCAACACCTGCCTGACATTGTTCTGACTGTAGAGGTCAACACCTGCCTGACATTGTTCTGACTGTAGAGGTCAACACCTGCCTGACATTGTACTAACGGTAGAGGGCAACACCTGCCTGACATTGATCTGACTGTAGAGGTCAACACCTGCCTGACATTGTTCTGAAAGTAGAGGTCAACACCTGCCTGACATTGTTCTGACGGTAGAGGTCAACACCTGCCTGACATTGTTCTGACTGTAGAGGTCAACACCTGCCTGACATTGTTCTGACGGTAGAGGTCAACACCTGCCTGACATTGTTCTGACGGTAGAGCTCAACACCTGCCTGACATTGTTCTGACTGTAGAGGTCAACACCTGCCTGACATTGTTCTGACTGTAGAGGTCAACACCTGCCTGACATTGTACTAATGGTAGAGGGCAACACCTGCCTGACATTGTTCTGACTGTAGTCAACACCTGCCTGACATTGTTCTGACTGTAGAGGGCAACACCTGCCTGACATTGTTCTGACTGTAGAGGTCAACACCTGCCTGACATTGTTCTGACGGTAGAGGTCAACACCTGCCTGACATTGTTCTGACGGTAGAGGTCAACACCTGCCTGACAATGTTCTGACTGTAGAGGTCAACACCTGCCTGACATTGTTCTGACGATAGTCAACACCTGCCTGACATTGTTCTGACTGTAGAGGTCAACACCTGCCTGACATTGTTCTGACTGTAGAGGTCAACACCTGCCTGACATTGTACTAACGGTAGAGGGCAACACCTGCCTGACATTGTTCTGACTGTAGAGGTCAACACCTGCCTGACATTGTTCTAATGGTAGAGGGCAACACCTGCCTGACATTGTTCTGACTGTAGAGGTCAACACCTGCCTGACATTGTACTAATGGTAGAGGGCAACACCTGCCTGACATTGTTCTGACTATAGAGGTCAACACCTGCCTGATATTGTACTAATGGTAGAGGGCAACACCTGCCTGACATTGTTCTGACTGTAGAGGTCAACACCTGCCTGACATTGTTCTGACTGTAGAGGTCAACACCTGCCTGACATTGTTCTGACTGTAGAGGTCAACACCTGCCTGACATTGTACTAACGGTAGAGGGCAACACCTGCCTGACATTGATCTGACTGTAGAGGTCAACACCTTCCTGACATTGTACTAATGGTAGAGGGCAACACCTGCCTGACATTGTTCTGACTGTAGAGGTCAACACCTGCCTGACATTGTTCTGACTGTAGAGGTCAACACCTGCCTGACATTGTTCTGACTGTAGAGGTCAACACCTGCCTGACATTGTTCTGGCTGTAGAGGTCAACACCTGCCTGACATTATTCTGACTGTAGAGGTCAACACCTGCCTGGCATTGTTCTGACGGTAGAGGTCAACACCTGCCTGACAATGTTCTGACTGTAGAGGTCAACACCTGCCTGACATTGTTCTGACTGTAGAGGTAAACATCTGCCTGACATTGTTCTGACTGTAGAGGTCAACACCTGCCTGACATTGTACTAACGGTAGAGGGCAACACCTGCCTGACATTGTTCTGACTGTAGAGGTCAACACCTGCCTGACATTGTACTAACGGTAGAGGGCAACACCTGCCTGACATTGTTCTGACTGTAGAGGTCAACACCTGCCTGACATTGTTCTGACTGTAGAGGTCAACACCTGCCTGACATTGTTCTGACTGTAGAGGGCAACACCTGCCTGACATTGATCTGACAGTAGAGGTCAACACCTGCCTGACATTGTTCTGACTGTAGAGGTCAACACCTGCCTGACATTGTTCTGACTGTAGAGGTCAACACCTGCCTGACATTGTTCTGACTGTAGAGGGCAACACCTGCCTGACATTGTTCTGACTGTAGAGGTCAACACCTGCCTGACATTGTTCTGACGGTAGAGGTCAACACCTGCCTGACATTGTTCTGACGGTAGAGGTCAACACCTGCCTGACATTGTTCTGACTGTAGAGGTCAACACCTGCCTGACATTGTTCTGACGGTAGAGGTCAACACCTGCCTGACATTGTTCTGACTGTAGAGGTCAACACCTGCCTGACATTGTTCTGACTGTAGAGGTCAACACCTGCCTGACATTGTTCTGACTGTAGAGGTCAACACCTGCCTGACATTATTCTGACTGTAGTGGTCAACACCTGCCTGACATTGTTCTGACTGTAGAGGTCAACACCTGCCTGACATTGTTCTGACTGTAGAGGTCAACACCTGCCTGACATTGTACTAACGGTAGAGGGCAACACCTGCCTGACATTGTTCTGACTGTAGAGGTCAACACCTGCCTGACATTGTACTAATGGTAGAGGGCAACACCTGCCTGACATTGTTCTGACTGTAGAGGTCAACACCTGCCTGACATTGCTCTGACTGTAGAGGGCAACACCTGCCTGACATTGTTCTGACTGTAGAGGTCAACACCTGCCTGACATTGTTCTGACTGTAGAGGTCAACACCTGCCTGACATTGTTCTGACTGTAGAGGTCAACACCTGCCTGACATTGTTCTGACTGTAGAGGGCAACACCTGCCTGACATTGATCTGACTGTAGAGGTCAACACCTGCCTGACATTGTTCTGACTGTAGAGGTCAACACCTGCCTGACATTGTTCTGACGGTAGAGGTCAACACCTGCCTGACATTGTTCTGACTGTAGAGGGCAACACCTGCCTGACATTGTTCTGACTGTAGAGGTCAACACCTGCCTGACATTGTACTAATGGTAGAGGGCAACACCTGCCTGACATTGTTCTGACTGTAGAGGTCAACACCTGCCTGACATTGCTCTGACTGTAGAGGGCAACACCTGCCTGACATTGATCTGACTGTAGAGGTCAACACCTGCCTGACATTGTTCTGACTGTAGAGGTCAACACCTGCCTGACATTGTTCTGACTGTAGAGGTCAACACCTGCCTGACATTGTTCTGACTGTAGAGGGCAACACCTGCCTGACATTGATCTGACTGTAGAGGTCAACACCTGCCTGACATTGTTCTGACAGTAGAGGTCAACACCTGCCTGACATTGATCTGACGGTAGAGGTCAACACCTGCCTGACATTGTTCTGACTGTAGAGGTCAACACCTGCCTGACATTGTTCTGACGGTAGAGGTCAACACCTGCCTGACATTGTTCTGACGGTAGAGCTCAACACCTGCCTGACATTGTTCTGACTGTAGAGGTCAACACCTGCCTGACATTGTTCTGACTGTAGAGGTCAACACCTGCCTGACATTGTACTAATGGTAGAGGGCAACACCTGCCTGACATTGTTCTGACGGTAGTCAACACCTGCCTGACATTGTTCTGACTGTAGAGGTCAACACCTGCCTGACATTGTTCTGACTGTAGAGGTCAACACCTGCCTGACATTGTACTAACGGTAGAGGGCAACACCTGCCTGACATTGTTCTGACTGTAGAGGTCAACACCTGCCTGACATTGTTCTGACTGTAGAGGGCAACACCTGCCTGACATTGTTCTGACTGTAGAGGTCAACACCTGCCTGACATTGTTCTGACGGTAGAGGTCAACACCTGCCTGACAATGTTCTGACTGTAGAGGTCAACACCTGCCTGACATTGTTCTGACGATAGTCAACACCTGCCTGACATTGTTCTGACTGTAGAGGTCAACACCTGCCTGACATTGTTCTGACTGTAGAGGTCAACACCTGCCTGACATTGTACTAACGGTAGAGGGCAACACCTGCCTGACATTGTTCTGACTGTAGAGGTCAACACCTGCCTGACATTGTTCTAATGGTAGAGGGCAACACCTGCCTGACATTGTTCTGACTGTAGAGGTCAACACCTGCCTGACATTGTACTAATGGTAGAGGGCAACACCTGCCTGACATTGTTCTGACTATAGAGGTCAACACCTGCCTGATATTGTACTAATGGTAGAGGGCAACACCTGCCTGACATTGTTCTGACTGTAGAGGTCAACACCTGCCTGACATTGTTCTGACTGTAGAGGTCAACACCTGCCTGACATTGTTCTGACTGTAGAGGGCAACACCTGCCTGACATTGTTCTGACTTTAGAGGTCAACACCTGCCTGACATTGTTCTGACTGTAGAGGTCAACACCTGCCTGACATTGTTCTGACTGTAGAGGTCAACACCTGCCTGACATTGTACTAACGGTAGAGGGCAACACCTGCCTGACATTGATCTGACTGTAGAGGTCAACACCTTCCTGACATTGTACTAACGGTAGAGGGCAACACCTGCCTGACATTGTTCTGACTGTAGAGGTCAACACCTGCCTGACATTGTTCTGACTGTAGAGGTCAACACCTGCCTGACATTGTTCTGACTGTAGAGGTCAACACCTGCCTGACATTGTTCTGACTGTAGAGGTCAACACCTGCCTGACATTGTTCTGACTGTAGAGGTCAACACCTGCCTGACATTGTACTAACGGTAGAGGGCAACACCTGCCTGACATTGTTCTGACTGTAGAGGTCAACACCTTCCTGACATTGTACTAATGGTAGAGGGCAACACCTGCCTGACATTGTTCTGACTGTAGAGGTCAACACCTGCCTGACATTGCTCTGACTGTAGAGGGCAACACCTGCCTGACATTGTTCTGACTGTAGAGGTCAACACCTGCCTGACATTGTTCTGACTGTAGAGGTCAACACCTGCCTGACATTGTTCTGACTGTAGAGGTCAACACCTGCCTGACATTGTTCTGACTGTAGAGGTCAACACCTGCCTGACATTGATCTGACTGTAGAGGTCAACACCTGCCTGACATTGTTCTGACAGTAGAGGTCAACACCTGCCTGACATTGTTCTGACTGTAGAGGTCAACACCTGCCTGACATTGTTCTGACTGTAGAGGTCAACACCTGCCTGACATTGTTCTGACGGTAGAGGTCAACACCTGCCTGACATTGTTCTGACGGTAGAGGGCAACACCTGCCTGACATTGTTCTGACTGTAGAGGTCAACACCTGCCTGACATTGTACTAACGGTAGAGGGCAACACCTGCCTGACATTGTTCTGACTGTAGAGGTCAACACCTGCCTGACATTGTTCTGACTGTAGAGGGCAACACCTGCCTGACATTGTTCTGACTGTAGAGGTCAACACCTGCCTGACATTGTTCTGACTGTAGAGGTCAACACCTGCCTGACATTGTTCTGACTGTAGAGGTCAACACCTGCCTGACATTGTTCTGACTGTAGAGGGCAACACCTGCCTGACATTGTTCTGACTGTAGAGGTCAACACCTGCCTGACATTGTTCTGACTGTAGAGGTCAACACCTGCCTGACATTGTTCTGACGGTAGAGGTCAACACCTGCCTGACATTGTTCTGACTGTAGAGGTCAACACCTGCCTGACATTGTTCTGACGGTAGAGGTCAACACCTGCCTGACATTGTTCTGACGGTAGAGCTCAACACCTGCCTGACATTGTTCTGACTGTAGAGGTCAACACCTGCCTGACATTGTTCTGACTGTAGAGGTCAACACCTGCCTGACATTGTTCTAACGGTAGAGGGCAACACCTGCCTGACATTGTTCTGACTGTAGAGGTCAACACCTGCCTGACATTGTTCTGACTGTAGAGGTCAACACCTGCCTGACATTGTTCTGACTGTAGAGGTCAACACCTGCCTGACATTGTTCTAACGGTAGAGGGCAACACCTGCCTGACATTGTTCTGACTGTAGAGGTCAACACCTGCCTGACATTGTTCTGACTGTAGAGGTCAACACCTGCCTGACATTGTTCTGACTGTAGAGGTCAACACCTGCCTGACATTGTTCTGACGGTAGAGGTCAACACCTGCCTGACATTGTTCTGACTGTAGAGGTCAACACCTGCCTGACATTGTTCTGACGATAGGTCAACACCTGCCTGACATTGTTCTGACTGTAGAGGTCAACACCTGCCTGACATTGTTCTGACTGTAGAGGTCAACACCTGCCTGACATTGTTCTAACGGTAGAGGGCAACACCTGCCTGACATTGTTCTGACTGTAGAGGTCAACACCTGCCTGACATTGTACTAATGGTAGAGGGCAACACCTGCCTGACATTGTTCTGACTATAGAGGTCAACACCTGCCTGACATTGTACTAATGGTAGAGGGCAACACCTGCCTGACATTGTTCTGACTGTAGAGGTCAACACCTGCCTGACATTGTTCTGACTGTAGAGGTCAACACCTGCCTGACATTGTTCTGACTGTAGAGGTCAACACCTGCCTGACATTGTTCTGACTGTAGAGGTCAACACCTGCCTGACATTGTTCTGACTGTAGAGGTCAACACCTGCCTGACATTGTTCTGACTGTAGAGGTCAACACCTGCCTGACATTGTACTAACGGTAGAGGGCAACACCTGCCTGACATTGATCTGACTGTAGAGGTCAACACCTGCCTGACATTGTACTAACGGTAGAGGGCAACACCTGCCTGACATTGTTCTGACTGTAGAGGTCAACACCTGCCTGACATTGTTCTGACTGTAGAGGTCAACACCTGCCTGACATTGTTCTGACTGTAGAGGTCAACACCTGCCTGACATTGTTCTGACTGTAGAGGTCAACACCTGCCTGACATTGTTCTGACTGTAGAGGGCAACACCTGCCTGACATTGTTCTGACTGTAGAGGTCAACACCTGCCTGACATTGTTCTGACTGTAGAGGTCAACACCTGCCTGACATTGTTCTGACTGTAGAGGTCAACACCTGCCTGACATTGTTCTGACTGTAGAGGTCAACACCTGCCTGACATTGTTCTGACTGTAGAGGTCAACACCTGCCTGACATTGTTCTGACTGTAGAGGTCAACACCTGCCTGACATTGTTCTGACTGTAGAGGTCAACACCTGCCTGACATTGTACTAACGGTAGAGGGCAACACCTGCCTGACATTGATCTGACTGTAGAGGTCAACACCTGCCTGACATTGTTCTAACGGTAGAGGGCAACACCTGCCTGACATTGTTCTGACTGTAGAGGTCAACACCTGCCTGACATTGTTCTGACTGTAGAGGGCAACACCTGCCTGACATTGATCTGACAGTAGAGGTCAACACCTGCCTGACATTGTTCTGACTGTAGAGGTCAACACCTGCCTGACATTGTTCTGACTGTAGAGGTCAACACCTGCCTGACATTGTTCTGACTGTAGAGGTCAACACCTGCCTGACATTGTTCTGACTGTAGAGGTCAACACCTGCCTGACATTGTTCTGACTGTAGAGGGCAACACCTGCCTGACATTGTTCTGACTGTAGAGGTCAACACCTGCCTGACATTGTTCTGACTGTAGAGGTCAACACCTGCCTGACATTGTTCTGACTGTAGAGGTCAACACCTGCCTGACATTGTTCTGACTGTAGAGGTCAACACCTGCCTGACATTGTTCTGACTGTAGAGGTCAACACCTGCCTGACATTGTACTAACGGTAGAGGGCAACACCTGCCTGACATTGTTCTGACTGTAGAGGTCAACACCTTCCTGACATTGTACTAATGGTAGAGGGCAACACCTGCCTGACATTGTTCTGACTGTAGAGGTCAACACCTGCCTGACATTGCTCTGACTGTAGAGGGCAACACCTGCCTGACATTGTTCTGACTGTAGAGGTCAACACCTGCCTGACATTGTTCTGACTGTAGAGGTCAACACCTGCCTGACATTGTTCTGACTGTAGAGGTCAACACCTGCCTGACATTGTTCTGACTGTAGAGGTCAACACCTGCCTGACATTGTTCTGACTGTAGAGGTCAACACCTGCCTGACATTGTTCTGACAGTAGAGGTCAACACCTGCCTGACATTGATCTGACGGTAGAGGTCAACACCTGCCTGACATTGTTCTGACTGTAGAGGTCAACACCTGCCTGACATTGTTCTGACGGTAGAGGTCAACACCTGCCTGACATTGTTCTGACGGTAGAGGGCAACACCTGCCTGACATTGTTCTGACTGTAGAGGTCAACACCTTCCTGACATTGTACTAATGGTAGAGGGCAACACCTGCCTGACATTGTTCTGACTGTAGAGGTCAACACCTGCCTGACATTGCTCTGACTGTAGAGGGCAACACCTGCCTGACATTGTTCTGACAGTAGAGGTCAACACCTGCCTGACATTGTTCTGACTGTAGAGGTCAACACCTGCCTGACATTGTTCTGACTGTAGAGGTCAACACCTGCCTGACATTGTTCTGACTGTAGAGGGCAACACCTGCCTGACATTGTTCTGACTGTAGAGGTCAACACCTGCCTGACATTGTTCTGACAGTAGAGGTCAACACCTGCCTGACATTGATCTGACGGTAGAGGTCAACACCTGCCTGACATTGTTCTGACTGTAGAGGTCAACACCTGCCTGACATTGTTCTGACGGTAGAGGTCAACACCTGCCTGACATTGTTCTGACGGTAGAGCTCAACACCTGCCTGACATTGTTCTGACTGTAGAGGTCAACACCTGCCTGACATTGTTCTGACTGTAGAGGTCAACACCTGCCTGACATTGTACTAACGGTAGAGGGCAACACCTGCCTGACATTGTTCTGACGGTAGTCAACACCTGCCTGACATTGTTCTGACTGTAGAGGTCAACACCTGCCTGACATTGTTCTGACTGTAGAGGTCAACACCTGCCTGACATTGTACTAACGGTAGAGGGCAACACCTGCCTGACATTGTTCTGACTGTAGAGGTCAACACCTGCCTGACATTGTTCTGACTGTAGAGGGCAACACCTGCCTGACATTGTTCTGACTGTAGAGGTCAACACCTGCCTGACATTGTTCTGACGGTAGAGGTCAACACCTGCCTGACATTGTTCTGACTGTAGAGGTCAACACCTGCCTGACATTGTTCTGACGATAGTCAACACCTGCCTGACATTGTTCTGACTGTAGAGGTCAACACCTGCCTGACATTGTTCTGACTGTAGAGGTCAACACCTGCCTGACATTGTACTAACGGTAGAGGGCAACACCTGCCTGACATTGTTCTGACTGTAGAGGTCAACACCTGCCTGACATTGTTCTAATGGTAGAGGGAAACACCTGCCTGACATTGTTCTGACTGTAGAGGTCAACACCTGCCTGACATTGTACTAATGGTAGAGGGCAACACCTGCCTGACATTGTTCTGACTATAGAGGTCAACACCTGCCTGATATTGTACTAATGGTAGAGGGCAACACCTGCCTGACATTGTTCTGACTGTAGAGGTCAACACCTGCCTGACATTGTTCTGACTGTAGAGGTCAACACCTGCCTGACATTGTTCTGACTGTAGAGGTCAACACCTGCCTGACATTGTTCTGACTGTAGAGGTCAACACCTGCCTGACATTGTTCTGACTGTAGAGGTCAACACCTGCCTGACATTGTACTAACGGTAGAGGGCAACACCTGCCTGACATTGTTCTGACTGTAGAGGTCAACACCTTCCTGACATTGTACTAACGGTAGAGGGCAACACCTGCCTGACATTGTTCTGACTGTAGAGGTCAACACCTGCCTGACATTGTTCTGACTGTAGAGGTCAACACCTGCCTGACATTGTTCTGACTGTAGAGGTCAACACCTGCCTGACATTGTTCTGACTGTAGAGGTCAACACCTGCCTGACATTGTTCTGACTGTAGAGGGCAACACCTGCCTGACATTGTTCTGACTGTAGAGGTCAACACCTGCCTGACATTGTTCTGACAGTAGAGGTCAACACCTGCCTGACATTGTTCTGACTGTAGAGGTCAACACCTGCCTGACATTGTTCTGACTGTAGAGGTCAACACCTGCCTGACATTGTACTGACTGTAGAGGTCAACACCTGCCTGACATTGTTCTGACTGTAGAGGTCAACACCTGCCTGACATTGTTCTGACTGTAGAGGTCAACACCTGCCTGACATTGTTCTGACTGTAGAGGTCAACACCTGCCTGACATTGTTCTGACGGTAGAGGTCAACACCTGCCTGACATTGTTCTGACTGTAGAGGTCAACACCTGCCTGACATTGTTCTGACGATAGTCAACACCTGCCTGACATTGTTCTGACTGTAGAGGTCAACACCTGCCTGACATTGTTCTGACTGTAGAGGTCAACACCTGCCTGACATTGTTCTAACGGTAGAGGGCAACACCTGCCTGACATTGTTCTGACTGTAGAGGTCAACACCTGCCTGACATTGCTCTAATGGTAGAGGGCAACACCTGCCTGACATTGTTCTGACTGTAGAGGTCAACACCTGCCCGACATTGTACTAATGGTAGAGGGCAACACCTGCCTGACATTGTTCTGACTGTAGAGGTCAACACCTGCCTGACATTGCTCTGACTGTAGAGGGCAACACCTGCCTGACATTGATCTGACAGTAGAGGTCAACACCTGCCTGACATTGTTCTGACTGTAGAGGTCAACACCTGCCTGACATTGTTCTGACTGTAGAGGTCAACACCTGCCTGACATTGTTCTGACTGTAGAGGGCAACACCTGCCTGACATTGATCTGACTGTAGAGGTCAACACCTGCCTGACATTGTTCTGACTGTAGAGGTCAACACCTGCCTGACATTGTTCTGACGGTAGAGGTCAACACCTGCCTGACATTGTTCTGACTGTAGAGGTCAACACCTGCCTGACATTGTTCTGACGGTAGAGGTCAACACCTGCCTGACATTGTTCTGACGGTAGAGGTCAACACCTGCCTGACATTGTTCTGACTGTAGAGGTCAACACCTGCCTGACATTGTACTAATGGTAGAGGGCAACACCTGCCTGACATTGTTCTGACTGTAGAGGTCAACACCTGCCTGACATTGTTCTGACTGTAGAGGGCAACACCTGCCTGACATTGTTCTGACTGTAGAGGTCAACACCTGCCTGACATTGTTCTGACTGTAGAGGTCAACACCTGCCTGACATTGTTCTGACTGTAGAGGTCAACACCTGCCTGACATTGTTCTGACTGTAGAGGGCAACACCTGCCTGACATTGATCTGACTGTAGAGGTCAACACCTGCCTGACATTGTTCTGACAGTAGAGGTCAACACCTGCCTGACATTGTTCTGACGGTAGAGGTCAACACCTGCCTGACATTGTTCTGACTGTAGAGGTCAACACCTGCCTGACATTGTTCTGACGGTAGAGGTCAACACCTGCCTGACATTGTTCTGACGGTAGAGCTCAACACCTGCCTGACATTGTTCTGACTGTAGAGGTCAACACCTGCCTGACATTGTTCTGACTGTAGAGGTCAACACCTGCCTGACATTGTACTAATGGTAGAGGGCAACACCTGCCTGACATTGTTCTGACGGTAGTCAACACCTGCCTGACATTGTTCTGACTGTAGAGGTCAACACCTGCCTGACATTGTTCTGACTGTAGAGGTCAACACCTGCCTGACATTGTACTAACGGTAGAGGGCAACACCTGCCTGACATTGTTCTGACTGTAGAGGTCAACACCTGCCTGACATTGTTCTGACTGTAGAGGGCAACACCTGCCTGACATTGTTCTGACTGTAGAGGTCAACACCTGCCTGACATTGTTCTGACGGTAGAGGTCAACACCTGCCTGACAATGTTCTGACTGTAGAGGTCAACACCTGCCTGACATTGTTCTGACGATAGTCAACACCTGCCTGACATTGTTCTGACTGTAGAGGTCAACACCTGCCTGACATTGTTCTGACTGTAGAGGTCAACACCTGCCTGACATTGTACTAACGGTAGAGGGCAACACCTGCCTGACATTGTTCTGACTGTAGAGGTCAACACCTGCCTGACATTGTTCTAATGGTAGAGGGCAACACCTGCCTGACATTGTTCTGACTGTAGAGGTCAACACCTGCCTGACATTGTACTAATGGTAGAGGGCAACACCTGCCTGACATTGTTCTGACTATAGAGGTCAACACCTGCCTGATATTGTACTAATGGTAGAGGGCAACACCTGCCTGACATTGTTCTGACTGTAGAGGTCAACACCTGCCTGACATTGTTCTGACTGTAGAGGTCAACACCTGCCTGACATTGTTCTGACTGTAGAGGGCAACACCTGCCTGACATTGTTCTGACTGTAGAGGTCAACACCTGCCTGACATTGTTCTGACTGTAGAGGTCAACACCTGCCTGACATTGTTCTAACGGTAGAGGGCAACACCTGCCTGACATTGATCTGACTGTAGAGGTCAACACCTTCCTGACATTGTACTAATGGTAGAGGGCAACACCTGCCTGACATTGTTCTGACTGTAGAGGTCAACACCTGCCTGACATTGTTCTGACTGTAGAGGTCAACACCTGCCTGACATTGTTCTGACTGTAGAGGTCAACACCTGCCTGACATTGTTCTGACTGTAGAGGTCAACACCTGCCTGACATTGTTCTGACTGTAGAGGGCAACACCTGCCTGACATTGTTCTGACTGTAGAGGTCAACACCTGCCTGACATTGTTCTGACAGTAGAGGTCAACACCTGCCTGACATTGTTCTGACTGTAGAGGTCAACACCTGCCTGACATTGTTCTGACTGTAGAGGTCAACACCTGCCTGACATTGTTCTAACGGTAGAGGGCAACACCTGCCTGACATTGTTCTGACTGTAGAGGTCAACACCTGCCTGACATTGTTCTGACTGTAGAGGGCAACACCTGCCTGACATTGTTCTGACTGTAGAGGTCAACACCTGCCTGACATTGTTCTGACGGTAGAGGTCAACACCTGCCTGACATTGTTCTGACTGTAGAGGTCAACACCTGCCTGACATTGTTCTGACGATAGAGGTCAACACCTGCCTGACATTGTTCTGACTGTAGAGGTCAACACCTGCCTGACATTGTTCTGACTGTAGAGGTCAACACCTGCCTGACATTGTTCTAACGGTAGAGGGCAACACCTGCCTGACATTGTTCTGACTGTAGAGGTCAACACCTGCCTGACATTGCTCTAACGGTAGAGGGCAACACCTGCCTGACATTGTTCTGACTGTAGAGGTCAACACCTGCCTGACATTGTACTAACGGTAGAGGGCAACACCTGCCTGACATTGTTCTGACTGTAGAGGTCAACACCTGCCTGACATTGTTCTGACTGTAGAGGTCAACACCTGCCTGACATTGTTCTGACTGTAGAGGTCAACACCTGCCTGACATTGTTCTGACTGTAGAGGTCAAAAACCTGCCTGACATTGTTCTGACTGTAGAGGTCAACACCTGCCTGACATTGTTCTGACGGTAGAGGTCAACACCTGCCTGACATTGTTCTGACGGTAGAGGGCAACACCTGCCTGACATTGATCTGACTGTAGAGGTCAACACCTTCCTGACATTGTACTAATGGTAGAGGGCAACACCTGCCTGACATTGTTCTGACTGTAGAGGTCAACACCTGCCTGACATTGCTCTGACTGTAGAGGGCAACACCTGCCTGACATTGATCTGACAGTAGAGGTCAACACCTGCCTGACATTGTTCTGACTGTAGAGGTCAACACCTGCCTGACATTGTTCTGACTGTAGAGGTCAACACCTGCCTGACATTGTTCTGACTGTAGAGGGCAACACCTGCCTGACATTGATCTGACTGTAGAGGTCAACACCTGCCTGACATTGTTCTGACAGTAGAGGTCAACACCTGCCTGACATTGATCTGACGGTATAGGTCAACACCTGCCTGACATTGTTCTGACTGTAGAGGTCAACACCTGCCTGACATTGTTCTGACGGTAGAGGTCAACACCTGCCTGACATTGTTCTGACGGTAGAGCTCAACACCTGCCTGACATTGTTCTGACTGTAGAGGTCAACACCTGCCTGACATTGTTCTGACTGTAGAGGTCAACACCTGCCTGACATTGTACTAATGGTAGAGGGCAACACCTGCCTGACATTGTTCTGACGGTAGTCAACACCTGCCTGACATTGTTCTGACTGTAGAGGTCAACACCTGCCTGACATTGTTCTGACTGTAGAGGTCAACACCTGCCTGACATTGTACTAACGGTAGAGGGCAACACCTGCCTGACATTGTTCTGACTGTAGAGG
Source organism: Coregonus clupeaformis (assembly GCF_020615455.1). Lineage (NCBI taxonomy): Eukaryota > Metazoa > Chordata > Actinopteri > Salmoniformes > Salmonidae > Coregonus > Coregonus clupeaformis. The sequence goes on along the minus strand of NW_025533924.1, from coordinate 314,648 downwards.
TCAACACCTGCCTGACATTGTTCTGACTGTAGAGGGCAACACCTGCCTGACATTGTTCTGACTGTAGAGGTCAACACCTGCCTGACATTGTTCTGACGGTAGAGGTCAACACCTGCCTGACATTGTTCTGACTGTAGAGGTCAACACCTGCCTGACATTGTTCTGACGATAGTCAACACCTGCCTGACATTGTTCTGACTGTAGAGGTCAACACCTGCCTGACATTGTTCTGACTGTAGAGGTCAACACCTGCCTGACATTGTACTAACGGTAGAGGGCAACACCTGCCTGACATTGTTCTGACTGTAGAGGTCAACACCTGCCTGACATTGTTCTAATGGTAGAGGGAAACACCTGCCTGACATTGTTCTGACTGTAGAGGTCAACACCTGCCTGACATTGTACTAATGGTAGAGGGCAACACCTGCCTGACATTGTTCTGACTATAGAGGTCAACACCTGCCTGATATTGTACTAATGGTAGAGGGCAACACCTGCCTGACATTGTTCTGACTGTAGAGGTCAACACCTGCCTGACATTGTTCTGACTGTAGAGGTCAACACCTGCCTGACATTGTTCTGACTGTAGAGGGCAACACCTGCCTGACATTGTTCTGACTGTAGAGGTCAACACCTGCCTGACATTGTTCTGACTGTAGAGGTCAACACCTGCCTGACATTGTTCTGACTGTAGAGGTCAACACCTGCCTGACATTGTACTAACGGTAGAGGGCAACACCTGCCTGACATTGATCTGACTGTAGAGGTCAACACCTTCCTGACATTGTACTAATGGTAGAGGGCAACACCTGCCTGACATTGTTCTGACTGTAGAGGTCAACACCTGCCTGACATTGTTCTGACTGTAGAGGTCAACACCTGCCTGACATTGTTCTGACTGTAGAGGTCAACACCTGCCTGACATTGTTCTGACTGTAGAGGTCAACACCTGCCTGACATTGTTCTGACTGTAGAGGGCAACACCTGCCTGACATTGTTCTGACTGTAGAGGTCAACACCTGCCTGACATTGTTCTGACAGTAGAGGTCAACACCTGCCTGACATTGATCTGACGGTAGAGGTCAACACCTGCCTGACATTGTTCTGACTGTAGAGGTCAACACCTGCCTGACATTGTTCTGACGGTAGAGGTCAACACCTGCCTGACATTGTTCTGACGGTAGAGCTCAACACCTGCCTGACATTGTTCTGACTGTAGAGGTCAACACCTGCCTGACATTGTTCTGACTGTAGAGGTCAACACCTGCCTGACATTGTACTAATGGTAGAGGGCAACACCTGCCTGACATTGTTCTGACGGTAGTCAACACCTGCCTGACATTGTTCTGACTGTAGAGGTCAACATCTGCCTGACATTGTTCTGACTGTAGAGGTCAACACCTGCCTGACATTGTACTAACGGTAGAGGGCAACACCTGCCTGACATTGTTCTGACTGTAGAGGTCAACACCTGCCTGACATTGTTCTGACTGTAGAGGGCAACACCTGCCTGACATTGTTCTGACTGTAGAGGTCAACACCTGCCTGACATTGTTCTGACGGTAGAGGTCAACACCTGCCTGACAATGTTCTGACTGTAGAGGTCAACACCTGCCTGACATTGTTCTGACGATAGTCAACACCTGCCTGACATTGTTCTGACTGTAGAGGTCAACACCTGCCTGACATTGTTCTGACTGTAGAGGTCAACACCTGCCTGACATTGTACTAACGGTAGAGGGCAACACCTGCCTGACATTGTTCTGACTGTAGAGGTCAACACCTGCCTGACATTGTTCTAATGGTAGAGGGCAACACCTGCCTGACATTGTTCTGACTGTAGAGGTCAACACCTGCCCGACATTGTACTAATGGTAGAGGGCAACACCTGCCTGACATTGTTCTGACTATAGAGGTCAACACCTGCCTGATATTGTACTAATGGTAGAGGGCAACACCTGCCTGACATTGTTCTGACTGTAGAGGTCAACACCTGCCTGACATTGTTCTGACTGTAGAGGTCAACACCTGCCTGACATTGTTCTGACTGTAGAGGGCAACACCTGCCTGACATTGTTCTGACTGTAGAGGTCAACACCTGCCTGACATTGTTCTGACTGTAGAGGTCAACACCTGCCTGACATTGTTCTGACTGTAGAGGTCAACACCTGCCTGACATTGTACTAACGGTAGAGGGCAACACCTGCCTGACATTGATCTGACTGTAGAGGTCAACACCTTCCTGACATTGTACTAATGGTAGAGGGCAACACCTGCCTGACATTGTTCTGACTGTAGAGGTCAACACCTGCCTGACATTGTTCTGACTGTAGAGGTCAACACCTGCCTGACATTGTTCTGACTGTAGAGGTCAACACCTGCCTGACATTGTTCTGACTGTAGAGGTCAACACCTGCCTGACATTGTTCTGACTGTAGAGGTCAACACCTGCCTGACATTGTTCTGACGGTAGAGGTCAACACCTGCCTGACATTGTTCTGACTGTAGAGGTCAACACCTGCCTGACATTGTTCTGACGTAGTCAACACCTGCCTGACATTGTTCTGACTGTAGAGGTCAACACCTGCCTGACATTGTTCTGACTGTAGAGGTCAACACCTGCCTGACATTGTTCTGACGGTAGAGGTCAACACCTGCCTGACATTGTTCTGACTGTAGAGGTCAACACCTGCCTGACATTGTTCTGACGATAGTCAACACCTGCCTGACATTGTTCTGACTGTAGAGGTCAACACCTGCCTGACATTGTTCTGACTGTAGAGGTCAACACCTGCCTGACATTGTACTAACGGTAGAGGGCAACACCTGCCTGACATTGTTCTGACTGTAGAGGTCAACACCTGCCTGACATTGTTCTAATGGTAGAGGGCAACACCTGCCTGACATTGTTCTGACTGTAGAGGTCAACACCTGCCTGACATTGTACTAACGGTAGAGGGCAACACCTGCCTGACATTGTTCTGACTATAGAGGTCAACACCTGCCTGATATTGTTCTAACGGTAGAGGGCAACACCTGCCTGACATTGTTCTGACTGTAGAGGTCAACACCTGCCTGACATTGTTCTGACTGTAGAGGTCAACACCTGCCTGACATTGTTCTGACTGTAGAGGGCAACACCTGCCTGACATTGTTCTGACTGTAGAGGTCAACACCTGCCTGACATTGTTCTGACTGTAGAGGTCAACACCTGCCTGACATTGTTCTGACTGTAGAGGTCAACACCTGCCTGACATTGTACTAACGGTAGAGGGCAACACCTGCCTGACATTGATCTGACTGTAGAGGTCAACACCTGCCTGACATTGTACTAATGGTAGAGGGCAACACCTGCCTGACATTGTTCTGACTGTAGAGGTCAACACCTGCCTGACATTGTTCTGACTGTAGAGGTCAACACCTGCCTGACATTGTTCTGACTGTAGAGGTCAACACCTGCCTGACATTGTTCTGACTGTAGAGGTCAACACCTGCCTGACATTGTTCTGACTGTAGAGGGCAACACCTGCCTGACATTGTTCTGACTGTAGAGGTCAACACCTGCCTGACATTGTTCTGACAGTAGAGGTCAACACCTGCCTGACATTGATCTGACGGTAGAGGTCAACACCTGCCTGACATTGTTCTGACTGTAGAGGTCAACACCTGCCTGACATTGTTCTGACGGTAGAGGTCAACACCTGCCTGACATTGTTCTGACGGTAGAGCTCAACACCTGCCTGACATTGTTCTGACTGTAGAGGTCAACACCTGCCTGACATTGTTCTGACTGTAGAGGTCAACACCTGCCTGACATTGTACTAATGGTAGAGGGCAACACCTGCCTGACATTGTTCTGACGGTAGTCAACACCTGCCTGACATTGTTCTGACTGTAGAGGTCAACATCTGCCTGACATTGTTCTGACTGTAGAGGTCAACACCTGCCTGACATTGTACTAACGGTAGAGGGCAACACCTGCCTGACATTGTTCTGACTGTAGAGGTCAACACCTGCCTGACATTGTTCTGACTGTAGAGGGCAACACCTGCCTGACATTGTTCTGACTGTAGAGGTCAACACCTGCCTGACATTGTTCTGACGGTAGAGGTCAACACCTGCCTGACAATGTTCTGACTGTAGAGGTCAACACCTGCCTGACATTATTCTGACGATAGTCAACACCTGCCTGACATTGTTCTGACTGTAGAGGTCAACACCTGCCTGACATTGTTCTGACTGTAGAGGTCAACACCTGCCTGACATTGTACTAACGGTAGAGGGCAACACCTGCCTGACATTGTTCTGACTGTAGAGGTCAACACCTGCCTGACATTGTTCTAATGGTAGAGGGCAACACCTGCCTGACATTGTTCTGACTGTAGAGGTCAACACCTGCCCGACATTGTACTAATGGTAGAGGGCAACACCTGCCTGACATTGTTCTGACTATAGAGGTCAACACCTGCCTGATATTGTACTAATGGTAGAGGGCAACACCTGCCTGACATTGTTCTGACTGTAGAGGTCAACACCTGCCTGACATTGTTCTGACTGTAGAGGTCAACACCTGCCTGACATTGTTCTGACTGTAGAGGGCAACACCTGCCTGACATTGTTCTGACTGTAGAGGTCAACACCTGCCTGACATTGTTCTGACTGTAGAGGTCAACACCTGCCTGACATTGTTCTGACTGTAGAGGTCAACACCTGCCTGACATTGTACTAACGGTAGAGGGCAACACCTGCCTGACATTGATCTGACTGTAGAGGTCAACACCTTCCTGACATTGTACTAATGGTAGAGGGCAACACCTGCCTGACATTGTTCTGACTGTAGAGGTCAACACCTGCCTGACATTGTTCTGACTGTAGAGGTCAACACCTGCCTGACATTGTTCTGACTGTAGAGGTCAACACCTGCCTGACATTGTTCTGACTGTAGAGGTCAACACCTGCCTGACATTGTTCTGACTGTAGAGGTCAACACCTGCCTGACATTGTTCTGACGGTAGAGGTCAACACCTGCCTGACAATGTTCTGACTGTAGAGGTCAACACCTGCCTGACATTGTTCTGACGATAGTCAACACCTGCCTGACATTGTTCTGACTGTAGAGGTCAACACCTGCCTGACATTGTTCTGACTGTAGAGGTAAACATCTGCCTGACATTGTTCTGACTGTAGAGGTCAACACCTGCCTGACATTGTACTAACGGTAGAGGGCAACACCTGCCTGACATTGATCTGACTGTAGAGGTCAACACCTGCCTGACATTGTACTAATGGTAGAGGGCAACACCTGCCTGACATTGTTCTGACTGTAGAGGACAACACCTGCCTGACATTGTTCTGACTGTAGAGGTCAACACCTGCCTGACATTGTTCTGACTGTAGAGGGCAACACCTGGCTGACATTGATCTGACGGTAGAGGTCAACACCTGCCTGACATTGTTCTGACGGTAGAGGTCAACACCTGCCTGACATTGATCTGACGGTAGAGGTCAACACCTGCCTGACATTGTTCTGACTGTAGAGGTCAACACCTGCCTGACATTGTTCTGACGGTAGAGGTCAACACCTGCCTGACATTGTTCTGACTGTAGAGGTCAACACCTGCCTGACATTGTTCTGACGGTAGAGGTCAACACCTGCCTGACATTGTTCTGACTGTAGAGGTCAACACCTGCCTGACATTGTTCTGACTGTAGAGGTCAACACCTGCCTGACATTGTTCTGACTGTAGAGGTCAACACCTGCCTGACATTGTACTAATGGTAGAGGGCAACACCTGCCTGACATTGTTCTGACTGTAGAGGTCAACACCTGCCTGACATTGTTCTGACTGTAGAGGTCAACACCTGCCTGACATTTTTCTGACTGTAGAGGGCAACACCTGCCTGACATTGATCTGACAGTAGAGGTCAACGCCTGCCTGACATTGTTCTGACTGTAGAGGTCAACACCTGCCTGACATTGTTCTGACTGTAGAGGTCAACACCTGCCTGACATTGTTCTGACTGTAGAGGTCAACACCTGCCTGACATTGTTCTGACGGTAGAGGTCAACACCCGCCTGACATTGTTCTGACGGTAGAGGTCAACATCTGCCTGACATTGTTCTGACGGTAGAGGTCAACACCTGCCTGACATTGTTCTGACGGTAGAGGTCAACACCTGCCTGACATTGTTCTGACGGTAGAGGTCAACACCTGCCTGACATTGTTCTAACGGTAGAGGTCAACACCTGCCTGACATTGATCTGACGGTAGAGGTCAACACCTGCCTGACATTGTTCTGACTGTAGAGGTCAACACCTGCCTGACATTGTTCTGACGGTAGAGGTCAACACCTGCCTGACATTGTTCTGACTGTAGAGGTCAACACCTGCCTGACATTGTTCTGACGGTAGTCAACACCTGCCTGACATTGTTCTGACTGTAGAGGTCAACACCTGCCTGACATTGTTCTGACTGTAGAGGTCAACATCTGCCTGACATTGTTCTGACGGTAGTCAACACCTGCCTGACATTGTTCTGACTGTAGAGGTCAACACCTGCCTGACATTGTTCTGACTGTAGAGGTCAACATCTGCCTGACATTGTTCTGACTGTAGAGGTCAACACCTGCCTGACATTGTTCTGACGGTAGAGGTCAACACCTGCCTGACATTGATCTGACGGTAGAGGTCAACACCTGCCTGACATTGTTTTGACGGTAGAGGTCAACACCTGCCTGACATTGTTCTGACTGTAGAGGTCAACACCTGCCTGACATTGTTCTGACGGTAGTCAACACCTGCCTGACATTGTTCTGACTGTAGAGGTCAACACCTGCCTGACATTGTTCTGACTGTAGAGGGCAACACCTGCTTGACATTGTTCTGACTGTAGAGGTCAACACCTGCCTGACATTGTACTAACGGTAGTCAACACCTGCCTGACATTGTTCTGACTGTAGAGGTCAACACCTGCCTGACATTGTTCTGACTGTAGAGGTCAACACCTGCCTGACATTGTTCTGACGGTAGTCAACACCTGCCTGACATTGTTCTGACTGTAGAGGTCAACACCTGCCTGACATTGTTCTGACTGTAGAGGGCAACACCTGCCTGACATTGTTCTGACTGTAGAGGTCAACACCTGCCTGACATTGTACTAACGGTAGAGGGCAACACCTGCCTGACATTGTTCTGACTGTAGAGGTCAACACCTGCCTGACATTGTACTAATGGTAGAGGGCAACACCTGCCTGACATTGTTCTGACTGTAGAGGTCAACACCTGCCTGACATTGTTCTGACTGTAGAGGTCAACACCTGCCTGACATTGTTCTGACTGTAGAGGGCAACACCTGCCTGACATTGTTCTGAATGTAGAGGTCAACACCTGCCTGACATTGTTCTGACTGTAGAGGGCAACACCTGCCTGACATTGTTCTGACGGTAGAGGTCAACACCTGCCTGACATTGTTCTGACTGTAGAGGTCAACACCTGCCTGACATTGACTCTACCGTCAGAATGTCAGGCAGTGTTCTCTACAGTCAGAACACTGTCAGGCAGTTTCCAGTCAGAAGCAACACCTGCCTGACATTGTTCTGACGGTAGAGGTCAACACCTGCCTGACAATGTTCTGACTGTAGAGGTCAACACCTGCCTGACATTGTTCTGACGATAGTCAACACCTGCCTGACATTGTTCTGACTGTAGAGGTCAACACCTGCCTGACATTGTTCTGACTGTAGAGGTCAACACCTGCCTGACATTGTTCTGACTGTAGAGGTCAACACCTGCCTGACATTGTTCTGACTGTAGAGGTCAACACCTGCCTGACATTGTTCTGACGATAGTCAACACCTGCCTGACATTGTTCTGACTGTAGAGGTCAACACCTGCCTGACATTGTTCTGACTGTAGAGGTCAACACCTGCCTGACATTGTTCTGACGGTAGAGGTCAACACCCGCCTGACATTGTTCTGAAGGTAGAGGTCAACATCTGCCTGACATTGATCTGACGGTAGAGGTCAACACCTGCCTGACATTGTTCTGACGGTAGAGGTCAACACCTGCCTGACATTGTTCTGACTGTAGAGGTCAACACCTGCCTGACATTGTACTAACGGTAGAGGTCAACACCTGCCTGACATTGATCTGACGGTAGAGGTCAACACCTGCCTGACATTGTTCTGACTGTAGAGGTCAACACCTGCCTGACATTGTTCTGACGGTAGAGGTCAACACCTGCCTGACATTGTTCTGACTGTAGAGGTCAACACCTGCCTGACATTGTTCTGACGGTAGTCAACACCTGCCTGACATTGTTCTGACTGTAGAGGTCAACACCTGCCTGACATTGTTCTGACTGTAGAGGTCAACACCTGCCTGACATTGTTCTGACGGTAGAGTCAACACCTGCCTGACATTGTTCTGACTGTAGAGGTCAACACCTGCCTGACATTGTTCTGACTGTAGAGGTCAACACCTGCCTGACATTGTTCTGACTGTAGAGGTCAACACCTGCCTGACATTGTTCTGACGGTAGAGGTCAACACCTGCCTGACATTGATCTGACGGTAGAGGTCAACACCTGCCTGACATTGTTTTGACGGTAGAGGTCAACACCTGCCTGACATTGTTCTGACTGTAGAGGTCAACACCTGCCTGACATTGTTCTGACGGTAGTCAACACCTGCCTGACATTGTTCTGACTGTAGAGGTCAACACCTGCCTGACATTGTTCTGACTGTAGAGGGCAACACCTGCTTGACATTGTTCTGACTGTAGAGGTCAACACCTGCCTGACATTGTACTAATGGTAGTCAACACCTGCCTGACATTGTTCTGACTGTAGAGGGCAACACCTGCCTGACATTGTTCTGACTGTAGAGGTCAACACCTGCCTGACATTGTTCTGACGGTAGTCAACACCTGCCTGACATTGTTCTGACTGTAGAGGTCAACACCTGCCTGACATTGTTCTGACTGTAGAGGGCAACACCTGCTTGACATTGTTCTGACTGTAGAGGTCAACACCTGCCTGACATTGTACTAATGGTAGAGGGCAACACCTGCCTGACATTGTTCTGACTGTAGAGGTCAACACCTGCCTGACATTGTACTAATGGTAGAGGGCAACACCTGCCTGACATTGTTCTGACTGTAGAGGTCAACACCTGCCTGACATTGTTCTGACTGTAGAGGTCAACACCTGCCTGACATTGTTCTGACTGTAGAGGGCAACACCTGCCTGACATTGATCTGAATGTAGAGGTCAACATCTGCCTGACATTGTTCTGACTGTAGAGGTCAACACCTGCCTGACATTGTTCTGACGGTAGAGGTCAACACCTGCCTGACATTGTTCTGACTGTAGAGGTCAACACCTGCCTGACATTGACCTCTACCGTCAGAACAATGTCAGGCAGGTGTGCCTCTTCAGACTGTCAGGCAGGTGTTCCCCCGGAACAACACCTGCCTGACATTGTTCTGACGGTAGAGGTCAACACCTGCCTGACATTGTTCTGACTGTAGAGGTCAACACCTGCCTGACATTGTTCTGACGATAGTCAACACCTGCCTGACATTGTTCTGACTGTAGAGGTCAACACCTGCCTGACATTGTTCTGACTGTAGAGGTCAACACCTGCCTGACATTGTTCTGACTGTAGAGGTCAACACCTGCCTGACAATGTTCTGACTGTAGAGGTCAACACCTGCCTGACATTGTTCTGACGATAGTCAACACCTGCCTGACATTGTTCTGACTGTAGAGGTCAACACCTGCCTGACATTGTTCTGACTGTAGAGGTCAACACCTGCCTGACATTGTTCTGACGGTAGAGGTCAACACCCGCCTGACATTGTTCTGAAGGTAGAGGTCAACATCTGCCTGACATTGATCTGACGGTAGAGGTCAACACCTGCCTGACATTGTTCTGACGGTAGAGGTCAACACCTGCCTGACATTGTTCTGACGGTAGAGGTCAACACCTGCCTGACATTGTACTAACGGTAGAGGTCAACACCTGCCTGACATTGATCTGACGGTAGAGGTCAACACCTGCCTGACATTGTTCTGACTGTAGAGGTCAACACCTGCCTGACATTGTTTTGACGGTAGAGGTCAACACCTGCCTGACATTGTTCTGACTGTAGAGGTCAACACCTGCCTGACATTGTTCTGACGGTAGTCATCACCTGCCTGACATTGTTCTGACTGTAGAGGTCAACACCTGCCTGACATTGTTCTGACTGTAGAGGTCAACATCTGCCTGACATTGTTCTGACGGTAGTCAACACCTGCCTGACATTGTTCTGACTGTAGAGGTCAACACCTGCCTGACATTGTTCTGACTGTAGAGGTCAACATCTGCCTGACATTGTTCTGACTGTAGAGGTCAACACCTGCCTGACATTGTTCTGACGGTAGAGGTCAACACCTGCCTGACATTGATCTGACGGTAGAGGTCAACACCTCTCTGACATTGTTCTGACTGTAGAGGTCAACACCTGCCTGACATTGTTTTGACGGTAGAGGTCAACACCTGCCTGACATTGTTCTGACTGTAGAGGTCAACACCTGCCTGACATTGTTCTGACGGTAGTCAACACCTGCCTGACATTGTTCTGACTGTAGAGGGCAACACCTGCCTGACATTGTTCTGACTGTAGAGGTCAACACCTGCCTGACATTGTTCTGACTGTAGAGGGCAACACCTGCTTGACATTGTTCTGACTGTAGAGGTCAACACCTGCCTGACATTGTACTAATGGTAGAGGGCAACACCTGCCTGACATTGTTCTGACTGTAGAGGTCAACACCTGCCTGACATTGTACTAATGGTAGAGGGCAACACCTGCCTGACATTGTTCTGACTGTAGAGGTCAACACCTGCCTGACATTGTTCTGACTGTAGAGGTCAACACCTGCCTGACATTGTTCTGACTGTAGAGGGCAACACCTGCCTGACATTGATCTGACTGTAGAGGTCAACACCTGCCTGACATTGTTCTGACTGTAGAGGTCAACACCTGCCTGACATCGTGTTGACCTCTACCGTCAGAACAACACCTGCCTGACATTGTTCTGACTGTAGAGGTCAACACCTGCCTGACATTGTTCTGACTGTAGAGGGCAACACCTGCCTGACACTATTTGACTACTCTCCACTCCTTCAGCTCTATAGGACTAGGGTAGTCTCATAGTAGGAGTGCTCATCTAGGATCTGTCCATATAATCTTATAGGCAGATCCTAAGACGCTTTGTGGATATGGGCCCTGGGTTCAGAATACTGTTCTCTATAGCCCTACTGCATAACACAAACCCACTGTTTCTAACACATCAACTCACCCTCATCAAAGCCAATGAGGACAATGAAAGAAAGCAACACAGGAGGGCACACAGTGACACCCTCAATAACACAGAGGAATAGATAGCCTACATTTTTACATTACATTTTAGTCATTTAGCAGACGCTCTTGACTAAGGGCACATCGACAGATTTTTCACCTAGTCGGCTCAGGGATTAGAACCAGCGACCTTTCAGTTACTGGCACAACGCTCTTACCCACTAAGCTACCTGCCGCCCTACCCAGGTCAGCAATGACTTATAACACAGAGGAATAGACAGTCTACCCATGTCAGCTATGACTTATAACACAGAGGAATATACAGCCAACCCATGTCAGCTATGATTTATAACACAGAGGAATATACAGCCTACCCATGTCAGCTATGACTTATAACACAGAGGAATATACAGCCTACCCATGTCAGCTATGACTTAACTTTACCTCAGTCTGGATTCTAGGATCCTCGCTCTCCAGTGGAGTGATTTCAGTTGTTCACCAGTGAATGCAGCCTGACGTCAGGGGTTTCTCCGGCAAGACAGAGGCAAGCACAGGGAAAGTGATTTTGTAACTATCTGCAGCAGAGCGATGAGTAGAATGGTACTCTCTGTACAGAACACACAGAGCTCCCTCTGCTGGTCACTCTGGGGTATAGCACTGGTTCATCTCTCTGTACAGAACACACAGAGTACCCTTTGCTGGTCACTCTGGGGTATGGCACTGGTTCATATCTCTGTACAGAACACAGAGTACCCTCTGCTGGTCACTCTGGGGTATGGCACTGGTTCATCACTCTGTACAGAACACACAGAGCTCCATCTGCTGGTTACTCTGGGGTATGGCACTGGTTCATTTCCAGAATCAAACTTCATTTCACAACAGGAGGCTGAAAAACTGGTCCATGTCATTAGTCTCCCGAGGGTTGTTTTATCGGAACACCCTCCTGTCTAGTGGCTCAATTACAACCCTGCAGCTTGTTTCACTTCCAAGTTTGATTAGTCGTATGTACGGGTCACGCATGGTAACAGGGGATGTTAGCATTCTCTTTGGGGGGGGGAATGATATTTATGCCTCCAACTTTCTCACTCATCATTATTCATGATTAATTCAGGATTATCCGTAATCATGGTAGCATCACATTAATGTAGAAGTGTTTAGAAACATATTCTATTCTTATTTAAGGATGTACAAGCTTGATGTAATCATTGCGCGGCGCTATGAATATGGGACCAAATACTGAACTTTTTACTATAATACACATAAGTGAATTTGTCCCAATATTTTTGGTTCACCTGATATGGATGAAAATACCCTCAAGTTAAAGCTGACAGTCTGCACTTTAACCTCATAGTCATTGTATAATTTAAAATCCAAAGTGCTGGAATACAGAGCCAAAACATGAGCTTATTTTTTTTATTTTTCAGCTTTTAATTTTTTATTAATTTGTAAAAATGTATTAAAACATAATTCCGCTTTTACATTATGGAGTATTGTGTGTAGGCCAGTGACACAAAATACATTTTAAATACAGGCTGTAACACAACAAAATGTGTAAAAAGTCAAGGGGTGTGAATACTTTCTGAAGGCACTGTACTACAGTAATTTCCGCAAAAACACAACAGTAAATACTACAGTCCGCAAAAACACTACAGTAAATACTACAGTATAGTACAGTCCGCAAAAACACTACAGTAAATACTACAGTATACTACAATCCGCAAAAAGTGGCGCAGTGGTCTAAGGCACTGCATCGCAGTGCTAGCTGTGCCACTAGAGATCCTGGTTCGAATCCAGGCTCTGTCGTAGCCGGCCGCGACCGGGAGACCCATGGGGCGGTGCACAATTGGTCCAGGGTAGGGGAAGGAATGGCCGGCAGGGATGTAGCTCAGTTGGTAGAGCATGGCGTTTGCAACGCCAGGGTTGTGGGTTCGATTCCCACGGGGGGCCAGTATAAAAAAATTATAATAATGTATGCACTCACTAACTGTAAGTCGCTCTGGATAAGAGTGTCTGCTAAATGACTAAAATGTAAATGTAAAAAACACTACATTAATTACTACAGTTTTTTTACTACAGTATTTATACTATAGCTAACTGTAAATACTAACGTATACTACAAGAAGTACTACAGTACTCACTGTAGTGTTTTTGCAGACTTTGCAGACAATGGGTGGGAGACATTAAATTGGGTGTTTTTATTTCAGCTAGGTCTGTCCACAGTGTCAAGTTCACCTACTGTATTTGTATTTGTATTTATTATGGATCCCCATTAGCTGTTGCCTCCGCATCCTAGCTACTGTTGTATCAATATGTTTTTACCATGACAGGTTTTTTATTTTATTTATTTATTGGGGGGTAGATCAGCATAATATTGCAGATAGATTGTAACTTCCATCAATGTAATTGTCTGCATCACTTCCAATCCCCCATGTTAAAAAAATATATATATATATATATATATATATATACACATATATATACACACACATACATACACACCCACACCCACATACATAATACATACACACATTCTATATGCCATATCTTTCTAACTGTGCTCCTTCACAAAAGCTCCCAACCTACAACCCATACACTTATTATGGACACAGCGTGCCTACATTATTAGTTATCTTGTTATTGTTTGTTGTTAGTTGTTATTAGTCCCATCCTTCAGTTCCATTCAACACCTCCCATCTATCTTTTAACACCATCCATATAGGATTTCTATTTGCCATATATATTTCAACTGTACTGTGATGTTTTACAAAAGTTCTGAACCTTTCTATTCTCATTGTTTCTACAGATTGTGAATTGAAAATAAAATCTTTTGCTAATAGTATTATTATGTTATTGATCGATTGACTATGACTTTTCAGATCACCCAGTAGTGCTATTTGCAGGGTTAGCTCCAGGTAAATATTGCAATCCTTTATCCACTCCTGGACCTGTGTCCAAAAACAAGCTACAAATGGACAGTACCAAAACAAATGATCTAATGATTCTGTCTCTTTGCAGCAAAACATGAGCTTAGTTAAACTGTCTTACAGGATCAGAACCCAAAATATAAGCTTGTTTTACTCCACTGTTTGTAAACAATGTAATTGTAAACAAACACTGTACAGCCTCAAAACATGGTTAAAACTATTATGTTGATCTCATAGATGGTCAGTCGTTGCATCCATAACTCTTGTCTATGAATTTAAGAGTGGTTCCATTTCTCCAGCCCCATTGCTCAGCTGTTTACATAAAAAAGTGGCGGGGTGGGCTTTGTTGTTGGTTCAATCCCAAATTGCCCCTTTAAGACATACAGTATGAATCAAAGTTCACAACAAGTTCTAATATTTTTTTTAGAGTTAAAATAAATCAATAACTTGTATTTTATTTAGTATTTTTCATCAAAAGATGACTGCATAATTTTGAAAACACCAGTGCCATGGTCTTGTATCAACAGACACGTTATTAACTCTATATGTCCAGTTATAAACCTCTTATGAACATTATTAAGTAGTTTGTTTTAATAAATATATGAACTTATAAATACTGATTGATACACAGTTCATTTACTAATTGTTAACAAGCTATTTAATAATGTCTTATAGATTATAAACAGACATTAAGGTAGGGTCCCAAATTGCACCCTATTCCCTATACCGTGCACTACTTTTGACCAGCGTCCATAGGGCTATATTGAGGATAGGGTGTCATTTGGGATGCATCCTAGGTCAGTGTTTACCTGATCACTCATAATAACAATAATAATAATATGCCATTTAGCAGACGCTTTTATCCAAAGCGACTTACAGTCATGCGTGCATACATTTTTGTGTATGGGTGGTCCCGGGGATCGAACCCACTACCTTGGCGTTACAAGCGCCGTGCTCTACCAGCTGAGCTACAGAGGACCACGTCATAATTTACATAGGAACAAAACATTCAGAGGCTATGGGGCTGTCCCATTTGAACTGTTCACTTCAATCAAACATTAAGTAAATAAGAATATATCACAACCCGTGGCCTGAGATTACTATATCTATATCACAACCCCTGGCCTGAGATTACTATATCTATATCACAACCCCTGGCCTGAGATTACTATATCTATATCACAACCCCTGGCCTGAGATTACAATATCTATATCACAACCCGTGGCCTGAGATTACAATATCTATATCACAACCCCTGGCCTGAGATTACTATATCTATATCACAACCCCTGGCCTGAGATTACAATATCTACATCACAACCCCTGGCCTGAGATTACAATATCTATATCACAACCCCTGGCCTGAGATTACAGTATCTATATCACAACCCCTGGCCTGAGATTACAATATCTACAGTGGGGAGAACAAGTATTTGATACACTGCCGATTTTGCAGGTTTTCCTACTTACAAAGCATGTAGAGGTCTGTAATTTTTATCATAGGTAAACTTCAACTGTGAGAGACAGAATCTAAAACAAAAATCTAGAAAATCACATTGTATGATTTTTAAATAATTGATTTGCATTTTATTGCATGACATAAGTATTTGATCACCTACCAACCAGTAAGAATTCCAGCTCTCACAGACCTCTTAGTTTTTCTTTAAGAAGCCCTCCGGTTCTCCACTCATTACCTGTATTAACTGCACCTGTTTGAACTCGTTACCTGTATAAAAGACACCTCTCCACACACTCAATCAAACAGACTCCAACCTCTCCACAATGGCCAAGACCAGAGAGCTGTTTAAGGACATCAGGGATAAAATTGTAGACCTGCACAAGGCTGGGATGGGCTACAGGACAATAGGCAAGCAGCTTGGTGAGAAGACAACAACTGTTGGCACATTTATTAGAAAATGGAAGAAGTTCAAGATGATGGTCAATCATCCTCGGTCTGGGGCTCCATGCAAGATCTCACCTCGTGGGGCATCAATGATCATGAGGAAGGTGAGGGATCAGCCCAGAACTACACGGCAGGACCTGGTCAATGACCTAAAGAGAGCTGGGACCACAGTCTCAAAGAAAACCATTAGTAACACACTACGCCGTCATGGATTAAAATCCTGCAGCGCACGCAAGGTCCCCCTGCTCAAGCCAGCGCATGTCCAGGCCCGTCTGAAGTTTGCCAATGACCATCTAGATGATCCAGAGGAGGAATGGGAGAAGGTCATGTGGTCTGATGAGACAAAAATATAGCTTTTTGGTCTAAACTCCACTCGCCGTGTTTGGAGGAAGAAGAAGGATGAGTCAACCCCAAGAACACCATCCCAACCGTGAAGCATGGAGGTGGAAACATCATTAGTTGGGCATGCTTTTCTGCAAAGGGGACAGGACGACTGCACCGTATTGAGGGGAGGATGGATGGGGCCATGTATCGCGAGATTTTGGCCAACAACCTCCTCTCCTCAGTAAGAGCATTGAAGATGGGTCGTGGCTGGGTCTTCCAGCATGACAACGACCCGAAACACACAGCCAGGGCAACTAAGGAGTGGCTCCGTAAGAAGCATCTCAAGGTCCTGGAGTGGCCTAGCCAGTCTCCAGACCTGAACCCAATAGAACATCTTTGGAGGGAGCTGAAAGTCCGTATTGCCCAGCGACAGCCCCGAAACCTGAAGGATCTGGAGAAGGTCTGTATGGAGGAGTGGGCCAAAATCCCTGCTGCAGTGTGTGCAAACCTGGTCAAGACCTACAGGAAACGTATGATCTCTGTAATTGCAAACAAAGGTTTCTGTACCAAAAATTAAGTTCTGCTTTTCTGATGTGTCAAATACTTATGTCATGCAATAAAATGCAAATTAATTACTTAAAAATCATACAATGTGATTTTCTGGATTTTTGTTTTAGATTCCGTCTCTCACAGTTGAAGTGTACCTATGATAAAAATTACAGACCTCTACATGCTTTGTAAGTAGGAAAACCTGCAAAATCGACAGTGTATCAAATACTTGTTCTCCCCACTGTATATCACAACCCCTGGCCTGAGATTACAATATCTATATCACAACCCCTGGCCTGAGATTACAATATCTATATCACAACCCCTGGCCTGAGATTACAGTATCTATATCACAACCCCTGGCCTGAGTTTACAGTATCTATATTACAACCCCTGGCCTGAGATTACAGTATCTATATCACAATATCTTATTTAGCAAGTGTGTTCATTTACAGAGATCATTCCTAGTACCTTTGTTCACCGCTGTCCAGCTGCCCTGATTGCAATGAAATTACTGCTATGAGTTCAATAAATAATATATATACAGTACCAGTCAAAGGTTGACACATCTACTCATTCAAGGGTTTTTCTTTATTTTTACTATTTTCTACATTGTAGAATAATAGTGAAGACATCAAAACTATGAAATAACACATATGGAATCATGTAATAACCTGTGTTCAACAAATAAAAATATATTTTAGATTTTTCAAAGTAGCCACCCTTTGCCTTGATGACAGCTTTGCACACTATTGGCACTCTCTCAACCAGCTTCATGAGGTAGTCACCTGGAATGGATTTCAGTTAACAGGTGTCCCTTCTTAAAAGTTAATTTGTGGAATTTCTTTCCTTCTTAATGCGTTTGAGCCAATCAGTTGTGTTGTGACAAGGTAGGGGGGGGGTATACAGAAGATAGCCCTATTTGGTAAAAGACCAAGTCCATATTATGGCAAGAACAGCTCAAATAAGCAAAGAGAAACGACAGTCCATCATTACTTTAAGACATGAAGGTCAGTCAATACGGAAAATATCAAGAACTTTCTTCAAGTGCAGTTGCAAAAACCATCAAGCACTATGATGAAACTGGCTGTCATGAGGACCGCCACAGGAAAGGAAGACCCAGAGTTACCTCTGCTGCAGAGGATAAGTTCATTAGAGTTACCAGCCTCAGAAATTGCAGCCCAAATAAATGCTTCACAGAGTTCAAGTAACAGACACATCTCAACATCAACTGTTCAGAGGATACTGTGTGAATCAGGCCTTCATGGTCGAATTGCTGCAAAGAAATCACAACTAAAGGACACCAATAAGAAGAAACTTGCTTGGGCCAAGAAACACGAGCAATGGACATTAGACCGGTGGAAATCTGTCCTTTGGTCTGGAGTCCAAATTGGAGATTTTTGGTACCAACCGCTGTGTCTTTGTGAGATGCAGAGTAGGTGAACGGATGATCTCCGCATGTGTGGTTCCCACCGTGAAGCATGGAGGAGGAGGTGTGATGGTGCTTTGCTGGTGACACTGTCAGGGATTTATTTAGAATTCAAGGCACACTTAACCAGCATGGCTACCACAGCATTCTGCAGCGATACGCCATCCCATCTGGTTTGCGCTTAGTGTGAATTTCATTTGTTTTTCAACAGGACAATGACCCAACACACCTCCAGGCTGTGTAAGGGCTATTTGAACAAGAAGGAGAGTGATGGAGAGCTGCATCAGATGACCTGGCCTCCACACTCACCCGACCTCAATCCAATTGAGAAGGTTTTGAATGAGTTGGCCCGCAGAGTGAAGGAAAAGCAGCCAACAAGTGCTCAGCATACAGTGGGGAAAAAAAGTATTTAGTCAGCCACCAATTGTGCAAGTTCTCCCACTTAAAAAAATGAGAGAGGCCTGTAATTTTTATCATAGGTACACGTCAACTATGACAGACAAATTGAGATTTGCCAAGCGTGTGCAAAGCTGTCACCAAGGCAAAGGGCGGCTACTTTGAAGAATCTAAAATCTAAAATATATTTTGATTTGTTTTACACTTTTTTGGTTATTACATGAATTCCATATGTGTTATTTCATAGTTTTGATGTCT
Organism: Coregonus clupeaformis; assembly: GCF_020615455.1. Taxonomy (NCBI): domain Eukaryota; kingdom Metazoa; phylum Chordata; class Actinopteri; order Salmoniformes; family Salmonidae; genus Coregonus; species Coregonus clupeaformis. The sequence goes on along the minus strand of NW_025533924.1, from coordinate 295,516 downwards.
TCACTATTATTCTACAATGTAGAAAATAGTAAAAATAAAGAAAAACCCTTGAATGAGTAGGTGTGTCCAAACTTTGACTGGTACTGTTTCTAAATAATCTCTATATTGTATCAATACCTTATCAACACTGACCACAAGAGGTTCAGAAAACACTAGGTCTAAGATCAGAAAACTCCATGTCTCAGGTGTAGGAGCAGGTGTAGGAGCAGGTCAAGGTGCAGGTCAAGGTGCAGGTCTAGGAGCAGATCAGCTCCTCTGAGGGGGTTAGACAGGCACCGCTGTCACTTTCCACAACTCCTGGAAAAAGAGAATGTCTAACATCGGAATTGGAGTTGATGACAACAATACATAAAAGACCGTAAATAACCAACTTGAAGCAACCATATATTTAGCCATGGAGCATGTTCTGATTGGCCAGTGAGGGGTCATGCCTCGACACACCTACAACTTATTCATCAAAACCCAGCCCTTTCGCGCCACCGCCAGGTCTTGCGCTCATAATTCCCGCTGTGAAAATAGCTAAACTATTTCAGACACCCGCCCTGGACCTATAGTGCTTCCGCCAGCGCTAAGATTTACCATTGTGTTAGCTTTGTAGATTTACCATTGTATTAGGTAGCTGTACCATTGTGTTAGGTTTGTAGATGTACCATTGTGTTAGCTTTGTAGATGTACCATTGTGTTAGCTTTGTAGATGTACCATTGTGTTAGCTTTGTAGATGTACCATTGTGTTAGGTTTGTAGATGTACCATTGTGTTAGCTTAGTAGATGTACCATTGTGTTAGGTAGATTTACCATTGTGTTAGCTTAGTAGATTTACCATTGTGTTAGGTAGATTTACCATTGTGTTAGCTGTGTAGATTTACCATTGTGTTAGCTGTGTAGATTTACCATTGTGTTAGCTTTGTAGATTTACCATTGTGTTAGGTTTGTAGATTTACCATTGTGTTAGGTTTGTAGATTTACCATTGTGTTAGGTTTGTAGATGTACCATGGTGTTAGGTTTGTAGATGTACCATTGTGTTAGCTTTGTAGATTTACCATTGTGTTAGCTTTGTAGATTTACCATTGTGTTAGCTTTGTAGATTTACCATTGTGTTAGCTTTGTAGATTTACCATTGTGTTAGCTTTGTAGATGTACCATTGTGTTAGGTTTGTAAATGTACCATTGTGTTCGGTAGACTTACCATTGTGTTAGGTATATTTACCACTGTGTTAGCTTTGTAGATGTACCATTGTTAGGTTTGTAGATGTACCATTGTGTTAGGTTTGTAGATGTACCATTGTGTTAGGTTTGTAGATGTAGCATTGTGTTAGGTTTGTAGATGTACCATTGTGTTAGGTTTGTAGATGTACCATTGTGTTAGGTTTGTAGATGTACCATTGTGTTAGCTTTGTAGATGTACCATTGTGTTAGCTTTGTAGATGTACCATTGTGTTAGCTTTGTAGATGTACCATTGTGTTAGCTTAGTAGATGTACCATTGTGTTAGGTAGATTTACCATTGTGTTAGCTTAGTAGATTTACCATTGTGTTAGCTGTGTAGATTTACCATTGTGTTAGCTGTGTAGATTTACCATTGTGTTAGCTTTGTAGATTTACCATTGTGTTAGTTTAGTAGATTTACCATTGTGTTAGTTTAGTAGATTTACCATTGTGTTAGGTCGATTTACCATTGTGTTAGGTTTGTAGATTTACCATTGTGTTAGCTTTGTAGATTTACCATTGTATTAGGTAGATTTACCATTGTGTTAGGTTTGTAGATGTACTATTGTGTTAGCTTTGTAGATGTACCATTGTGTTAGCTTTGTAGATTTACCATTGTATTAGCTTTGTAGATTTACCATTGTGTTAGGTAGATTTACCATTGCGTTAGGTTTGTAGATTTACCCTTGCGTTAGCTTTGTAGAGTTACCATTGTGTTAGCTTAGTAGATTTACCATTGTGTTAGCTTTGTAGATTTACCATTGCGTTAGGTTTGTAGATTTACCCTTACGTTAGCTTTGTAGAGTTACCATTTTGTTCGATTTACCATTGTGTTAGGTTTGTAGATTTACCATTGTGTTAGGTTTGTAGATTTACCATTGTGTTAGGTTTGTTAAATAGACCCCACAGTCCCACAGTGTAGTAGAAATATAAGGATATAGTACTAGAAACATTCTGTTGGGTAGGGTTTAGATACAGTACTAGAAACATTGTTGGGTAGGGTTTAGGATATAGTACTAGAAACATTCTGTTGGGTAGGGTTTAGGATATAGTGTCAAGGGGTGCTGAAGGTGGGTGTGGTGCATGAATCAAGCGCAGGACGCAGAAGCTCAGTCCAAAAGACTTTAGTGCAATAATCACGTAGAAAATAAGCACAATAAGCCCGAAGGCGAAATCACGGCGCACACAGGCGTCAAACAAACGGCGCACTAACATGTGCGAAAACCCTCTCCAAAACACTGGAGGGAAGTACGTAGCTCCAACACGAAAACAGAAGAGCAATCACACACAAAGACAAACACAACCAACGAGAACTAAATAGGACACTAACGAGGACTAACAAGACACAGGTGTACAACATAAAGACAAAACCAAACGAACATGAAACATCGATCGGTGGCAGCTAGTACTCCGGGGACGGCGACCGCCGAAGCCTGCCCGAACCAGGAGGAGGAGCAGCCTCGGCCGAAACCGTGACAGTACCCCCTTGACGCGCGGCTCCAGCCGTGCGCCAACCCCGGCCTCGGGGACGACCAGGAGGACGCGGAGCAGGGCGCGCGGGATGGTCCCGGTGGAACTCCGACAGGAGAGATGGGTCTAGGATGTCCCTCCGCGGCACCCAGCACCGCTCCTCCGGGCCGTACCCTCCCACTCCACGAGATACTGGAGACCCCCATCCGGCGTCTGGAGTCCAAGATGGACCGAACGGTGTGACGCGGAGCCCCTCGATGTCCAGTGGGGGCGGAGGAGTCTCTCCTATCTCATTGTCCTGGAGTGGACCAGCTACCACCGGCCTGAGAAGAGACACATGGAACGAGGGGTTAATATTCTTATACTCAACAGGTAGATGTAACCTATAACACACCTCGTTCAATCTTCTCAGGACTTTAAAGGGCCCCACAAACCGCCGACCCAGCTTCCGGCAGGGCAGGCGGAGGGGTAGGTTTCTGGTAGAGAGCCAGACTCGATCTCCGGGTGCGTACACCGGCCCCTCACTGCGGTGGAGATCGGCGCTCGCCTTGTGACGACGACGGCCCGCTGCAGGTGGACGTGGGCAGCGTTCCACGTCTCTTCCGAGCGCCTCATCCAATCATCCACCGCAGGGGCCTCGATCTGGCTCTGCTGCCACGGTGCCAGAACCGGCTGGTAACCTAGCACACATTGGAAGGGGGTTAGGTTGGTAGAGGAGTGGCGGAGAGAGTTCTGGGCCATCTCGGCCCAGGGAATGTACCGTGCCCACTCCTCAGGCCGGTCCTGGCAATACGACCTCAGAAACCTACCCACATCCTGGTTGACACGTTCTACCTGCCCGTTACTCTCCGGGTGGTACCCTGAGGTAAGGCTAACCGAGACCCCCAAACGCTCCATGAACGCTCTCCAAACACGGGAGGTAAACTGGGGGCCTCGATCAGACACTATATCCTCGGGTACCCCGTAATGCCGGAAGACGTGGGTAAATAGGGCCTCAGCGGTCTGAAGGGCAGTAGGAAGACCCGACATAGGGAGAAGACGACAGGCCTTTGAGAACCGGTCCACAACGACCAGGATGGTGGTATTCCCCTGAGAGAGGGGAAGGTCTGTCACAAAATCCACCGAGAGGTGGGACCATGGTCGTTGTGGAACGGGCAGGGGTTGTAACTTACCCCTGGGCAGATGTCGGGGCGCCTTACACCGAGCAGGAGGAGACATAAACCCTCACATCCCTAGCCAAAGTAGGCCACCAGTATTTAGTGCTAAGGCAATGCACTGTCCGGCCAATACCCGGATGTCCAGAGGAGGGTGACGTGTGAGCCCAGTAAATGAGTCGATCCCGAATCTCGAGCGGAACGTACTTCCGACCCTCAGGACACTGTGGAGGGCTGGGGGTCGTGCACGCACCGCTCGCTCGATTTCAGCATCGACCTCCCCACACCACCGGTGCCACAAGGCAAGACTCCGGTAGTATGGGAGTAGGCTCAACGGACCTCTCCTCCGTGTCATACCGCCAGGACAGTGCATCTGCCTTACCATTCTGGGACCCAGGGATGTACGTGATTTTAAATACGAACCTGGTGAGAAACATACTCCATCGAGCCTGGCGAGGGTTCAGTCTCTCGCTGCCCGGATGTACTCCAGGTTCCGATGGTCAGTCAAAATGAGGAAAGGGTGTTGAGCCCCCTCAAGCCAATGCCTCCACACCTTAAGGGCTTGAAACTACAGCTAACAGCGCCCTGTCCCCAACGTCATAGTTACGCTCCGCCGGGCTGAGCTTTTTTGAGTAAAAAGCACAGGGGCGGAGTTTAGGTGTCGAGCCGGACCGTTGAGAGAGAACGGCCCCTATACCTGCCTCAGACGCCGTCCACCTCAACCTGAAAGGGTAATGCGGGATCCGGATGCGCCAGCACCGGAGCCGACGTAAACAGGTCCTTCAGTCTCCCAAAGGCCCTGTCCGCATCAGCTGACCAATGCAGGCGCACCGGCCCCCTTTCAGAAGGGACGTGATGGGAGCTGCCACCTGTCCAAAACCCCGGATAAACCTCCGGTAGTAATTCGCAAAGCCCAAGAACTGCTGCACCTCTTTTACAGTGGTTGGGGTTTGCCAATTACGCACAGCGGACACACGATCCACCTCCATTCTCACCCCTGACGCGGACAACCGATAACCCAAAAAGGAGACCGACTCCTGGAAAAACAGACATTTCTCTGCCTTGACATATAGGTCGTGCTCCAACAGCCTCCTCAATACACGACGCACCAGGGTTACATGCTCGGCTCGGCTAGACGAGTACACCAGAATATCATCAATGTACCACGACCACCCCTTGTCCCTGCATATCCCGGAAAATGTCATCTACGAAGGATTGGAAGACTGATGGAGCATTCATCAACCCATATGGCATGACAAGATACTCGAAATGACCTGACGTGGTACTAAACGCTGTCTTCCATTCGTCGCCCTCCCTAATGCGCACCAAGTTATACGCGCTCCTGAGATCCAGTTTTGTGAAAAACCGCGCTCCATGCAATGACTCCGTCATGGTCGCAATCAGAGGGAGTGGGTAACTGTATTTCACAGTAATCTGATTGAGACCACGGTAATCAATGCACGGGCGCAACCCTCCATCTTTCTTTTTCACAAAAAAGAAGCTCGAGGAGGCGGGAGAAGTGGAGGGCCGAATGTATCCCTGTCTCAAAGAGTCGGCTATGTAAGTCTCCATAGCTATAGGATATACATGGATATGGCTCCGTGGGAGCGCTGCTCCTGCCTGGAGATCAATCGCACAGTCCCCCTGTCTATGAGGAGGCAACTGCGTCGCCCTAGTCTTGCTAAACACGAGAGCTAAATCCCCATATTCAGGCGGAATGTGCAGTGCGGGCACTTGGTTTGGACTTTCCACCGAAGTCGCCCCCACGGAAACACCCAGACATCGCCCCTCGCACTGAGCAGACCACCCATCGAGAGCCCTCTGTTGCCACGAAATAGCAGGGTTATGGGTGCTTAACCAGGGAATTCCCAGCACCACTGGGTACGCAGGAGAGTCGATCAGATACAGCTGTATAGTCTCTTCATGACCCCCTGCGCACACATCCTAAGTGGCGCTGTGATCTCCCTAATCAACCCCCGACCCCAACGGGCGGCTATCTAAGGCATGAACGGGAAAAGGTTTGTCAACAGGTAGGAGAGGGATCCCTAAATCTACACAAAACTTCCGATCAACAAAATTCCCAGCCGCGCCTGAATCTACTAGCGCCTTATGCTGGGAATGAGGTGCAACCTGTGGAAAACAAACAGGTATACAAAAGTGCGCAACAGAAAGCTCTGGGTAAGTGGGACGTCTACTCACCTGGGAGGCCCCCCAGTGCGTGGCCTGTTGTCTTCTCCCCGGAGAACCCTCCCCAGCACCTGGCCGCAGTGTGCCCTCCACGACCGCACTTGGTGCAGGAGACAGGCCCCCTCGGGCTCCTCCTCCTCCTTTCTCTAGCGCCGCACCCCGAGCTCCATAGGGCTCGGCTCGGAGGTGCCGGAGGGCGAATGGACGGACCCCCTCGGGACGTCCACGGGTGGCCAGCAGGGTGTCCAGACGGATGGACATATCGACCAACTGGTCGAAGGTAAGATGGGTATCCCTGCAGGCCAACTCACGTTGAACGTCCTCCCGTAGGCTACATTGAAAATGGTCGATGAGGGCCCGTTCATTCCACCCTGCGTCCGCCGCTAGAGTCCGGAACTCTAGAGCAAACGCCTGTGCGCTCCTCCTCCCCTGTCGCTTTGCCCTCAGGTGGATGGTCGAACACGGCCTTGAAGCGACGGGAGAACTCGGCGTAGGAGATGGTGTTGGCGTCCATCTTCCTCCACTCGGCGTTAGCCCACTCCAACGCCTTGCCCGTGAGACAGGAGATGAGGGCATAAACGCTCTCGTGTCCCGAGAGCACCGGGTGTACAGTGACCAGGTAGAGCTCCACCTGCAGGAGGAACCCCTGACACCCGGCAGCTGTTCCGTCATATGCCCTCGGGAGCGAGAGCCGAATCCCCCTTGGTTCCGGACCTGGGACTGGTGGACCGGCCGATGGGGTTGGCAGGGTAGGTGGAGGCGTGGGTACCCCGCTGGCCTCCCATCGGTGCAAGGTGTTGATGACGTCCTGTAGAGCGGTCCCCAGTTGTCGTATCTGGTCATCTTGGCCGCGGACATGCTCCTCAGCGACTCAGGCGTAACTGCAGATCCTGCTGATTCCATTCTGGTGTGTGATTCTGTCAAGGGGTGCTGAAGGTGGGTGTGGTGCATGAATCAAGCGCAGGACGAGAAGCTCAGTCCAAAAGACTTTAGTGCAATAATCACGTAGAAAATAAGCACAATAAGCCCGAAGGCGAAATCACAGGCGCACACAGGCGTCAAACAAACGGCGCACTAACATGTGCGAAAACCCTCTCCAAAACACTGGAGGGAAGTACGTAGCTCCAACACGAAAACAGAAGAGCAATCACACACAAAGACAAACACAACCAACGAGAACTAAATAGGACACTAACGAGGACTAACAAGACACAGGTGTACAACATAAAGACAAAACCAAACGAACATGAAACATCGATCGGTGGCAGCTAGTACTCCGGGGACGACGACCGCCGAAGCCTGCCCGAACCAGGAGGAGGAGCAGCCTCGGCCGAAACCGTGACATATAGTACTAGAAACATTCTGTTGCGTAGGGTTTAGGATATAGTACTAGAAACATTCTGTTGGGTAGGGTTTAGGATATAGTACTAGAAACATTCTGTTGGGTAGGGGTTTAGGATATAGTACTATAAACATTCTGTTGGGTAGGGGTTTAGGATATAGTACTAGAAACATTCTGTTGGTTAGGGGTTTAGGATATAGTACTAGAAACATTCTGTTGGGTAGGGTTTGGATATAGTACTAGAAACATTCTGTTGGGTAGGGTTTAGGATATAGTACTAGAAACATTCTGTTGGGTAGGGTTTAGGATATAGTACTAGAAACATTCTGTTGGGTAGGGTTTAGGATATAGTACTAGAAACATTCTGTTGGTTAGGGGTTTAGGATATACAGTGGGGGAAAAAAGTATTTAGTCAGCCACCAATTGTGCAAGTTCTCCCACTTAAAAATATGAGAGAGGCCTGTAATTTTCATCATAGGTACACGTCAACTATGACAGACAAAATGAGAAAAAAAATCCAGAAAATCACATTGTAGGATTTTTTATGAATTTATTTGCAAATTATGGTGGAAAATAAGTATTTGGTCAATAACAAAAGTTTCTCAATACTTTGTTATATACCCTTTGTTGGCAATGACACAGGTCAAACGTTTTCTGTAAGTCTTCACAAGGTTTTCACACACTGTTGCTGGTATTTTGGCCCATTCCTCCATGCAGATCTTCTCTAGAGCGGTGATGTTTTGGGGCTGTCGCTGGGCAACACTTTCAACTCCCTCCAAAGATTTTCTATGGGGTTGAGATCTGGAGACTGGCTAGGCCACTCCAGGACCTTGAAATGCTTCTTACGAAGCCACTCCTTCGATGCCCGGGCGGTGTGTTTGGGATCATTGTCATGCTGAAAGACCCAGCCACGTTTCATCTTCAATGCCCTTGCTGATGGAAGGAGGTTTTCACTCAAAATCTCACGATACATGGCCCCATTCATTCTTTCCTTTACACGGATCAGTCGTCCTGGTCCCTTTGCAGAAAAACAGCCCCAAAGCATGATGTTTCCACCCCCATACTTCACAGTAGGTATGGTGTTCTTTGGATGCAACTCAGCATTCTTTGTCCTCCAAACACGACGAGTTGAGTTTTTACCAAAAAGTTATATTTTGGTTTCATCTGACCATATGACATTCTCCAAATCCTCTTCTGGATCATCCAAATGCACTCTAGCAAATTTCAGACGGGCCTGGACATGTACTGGCTTAAGCAGGGGGACACGTCTGGCACTGCAGGATTTGAGTCCCTGGCGGCGTAGTGTGTTACTGATGGTAGGCTTTGTTACTTTGGTCCCATCTCTCTGCAGGTCATTCACTAGGTCCCCCCGTGTGGTTCTGGGATTTTTGCTCACCGTTCTTGTGATCATTTTGACCCCACGGGGTGAGATCTGCGTGGAGCCCCAGATCGAGGGAGATTATCAGTGGTCTTGTATGTCTTCCATTTCCTAATAATTGCTCCCACAGTTGATTTATTCAAACCAAGCTGCTTACCTATTGCAGATTCAGTCTTCCCAGCCTGGTGCAGGTCTACAATTTTGTTTCTGGTGTCCTTTGACAGCTCTTTGGTCTTGGCCATAGTGGAGTTTGGAGTGTGACTGTTTGAGGTTGTGGACAGGTGTCTTTTATACTGATAACAAGTTCAAACAGGTGCCATTAATACAGGTAACGAGTGGAGGACAGAGGAGCCTCTTAAAGAAGAAGTTACAGGTCTGTGAGAGCCAGAAATCTTGCTTGTTTGTAGGTGACCAAATACTTATTTTCCACCATAATTTGCAAATAAATTCATTAAAAATCCTACAATGTGATTTTCTGGAAAAATTATTCTCAATTCGTCTGTCATAGTTGACGTCTACCTATGATGAAAATTACAGGCCTCTCTCATCTTTTTAAGTGGGAGAACTTGCACAATTGGTGGCTGACTAAATACCCCCACTGTAGTACTAGAAACATTCTGTTGGTTAGGGGTTTAGGATATAGTACTAGAAACATTCTGTTGGGTAGGGGTTTAGGATATAGTACTAGAAACATTTTGTTGGGTAGGGGTTTAGGATATAGTACTAGAAACATTCTGTTGGTTAGGGGTTTAGGATATAGTACTAGAAACATTCTGTTTGTAATGGGTTTAGGATATATTACTAGAAACATTTTGATGGGTAGGGGTTTTCTAGGTTCAGTAAAGTGTGTTTCTCACCAGCTGCTCTATGCGCTCATACAGCAGGCACTGTGGGAAGGAGGGGGTGACCTGCTCCACTGTGAAGCATGTCCGGCCGTCCCTTAGCTCCTGCATCTCACACAGACAGTGGCGGAAATGGTCGTAGGCCTCGCAGGATACGTCCAGGTGTCTCAGAGTGAAGTTCAGCCTGGGGAACACACACACACATAAGCGTAAGGAACCACACGGATGCACACACACGTAGGCACGCACACACACACACACACACACACACGTAGGCAAGCACGCACGCACGCACGCACGCACGCACACACACACACAAACACACATCATTACACACAAAGACTGTAATGACAAGATGTGGCACATGAGCTGGATTAATTTTTTACATTTAGCATAAATCTAGAATATACAGTATATATATATATATATATATATATAACACACACACACACACACACACACAGTGGGGAGAACAAGTATTTGATACACTGCCGATTTTGCAGGTTTTCCTACTTACAAAGCATGTAGAGGTCTGTAATTTTTATCATAGGTACACTTCAACTGTGAGAGACGGAATCTAAAACAAAAATCCAAAAAATCACATTGTATGATTTCTAAGTAATTAATTTGCATTTTATTGCATGACATAAGTATTTGATACATCAGAAAAGCAGAACTTAATATTTGGTACAGAAACCTACAGAGATCATACGTTTCCTGTAGGTCTTGACCAGGTTTGCACACACTGCAGCAGGGATTTTGGCCCACTCCTCCATACAGACCTTCTCCAGATCCTTCAGGTTTCGGGGCTGTCCCTGGGCAATACGGACTTTCAGCTCCCTCCAAAGATTTTCTATTGGGTTCAGGTCTGGAGACTGACTAGGCCACTCCAGGACCTTGAGATGCTTCATACGGAGCCACTCCTTAGTTGCCCTGGCTGTGTGTTTCGGGTCGTTGTCATGCTGGAAGACCCAGCCACGACCCATCTTCAATGCTCTTACTGAGGGAAGGAGGTTGTTGGCCAAGATCTCGCGATACATGGCCCCATCCATCCTCCCCTCAATACGGTACAGTTGTCCTGTCCCCTTTGCAGAAAAGCATCCCCAAAGAATGATGTTTCCACCTCCATGCTTCACGGTTGGGATGGTGTTCTTGGGGTTGTACTCATCATTCTTCTCCCTCCAAACACGGCGAGTGGAGTTTAGACCAAAAAGCTATATTTTTGTGTCATCAGACCACATGACCTTCTCCCATTCCTCCTCTGGATCATCCAGATGGTCATTGGCAAACTTCAGACGGGCCTGGACATGCGCAGGCTTGAGCAGGGGGACCTTGCGTGTGCTGCAGGATTTTAATCCATGACGGTGTAGTGTGTTACTAATGGTTTTCTTTAAGACTGTGGTCCCAGCTCTCTTCAGGTCATTGACCAGGTCCTGCCATGTAGTTCTGGGCTGATCCCTCACCTTCCTCATGATCATTGATGCCCCACGAGGTGAGATCTTGCATGGAGCCCCAGACCGAGGGTGATTGACCGTCATCTGGAACTTCAATTTTCTAATAATTGCGGCAACAGTTGTTGCCTTCTCACCAAGCTGCTTGCCTATTGTCCTGTAGCCCATCCCAGCCTTGTGCAGGTCTACAATTTTATCCCTGATGTCCTTACACAGCTCTCTGGTCTTGGCCATTGTGGAGAGGTTGGAGTCTGTTTGATTGAGTGTGTGGACAGGTGTCTTTTATACAGGTAACGAGTGGAGAACAGGAGGGCTTCTTAAATAAAAACTAACAGGTCTGTGAGAGCCGGAATTCTTACTGGTTGGTAGGTGATCAAATACTTATGTCATGCAATCAAATGCAAATTAATTACTTAAAAATCATACAAATGTGATTTTCTGGATTTTTGTTTTAGATTCCGTCTCTCACAGTTGAAGTGTACCTATGATAAAAATTACAGACCTCTACATGCTTTGTAAGTAGGAAAATCTGCAAAATCGGCAGTGTAGTTTAGACACACCTACTCATTCAAGGCTTTTTCTTTATTTTTACTATTTTCTACATTGTAGAATAATAGTGAAGACATAAAAACTATGCAATAATACATATGGAATTTTTTACATTTACATTTTAGTCATTTAGCAGATGCGCTTATCCAGAGCGACTTGCAGTTAGTGAGTGCATACATTTTTTTTCATACTGGCCCCCCGTGGGAATCAAACCCACAACCCTGGCGTTGCAAACGCCATTCTCTACCAACTGAGCTACACGGGACTATGACAACAATTTAGCTTTCCTCTCAAATACAGTACAGTAGCCTATAAACATCCTGATTCCGTGGGTGAGATCCTTTAAATCGTACATATCTGTTGCTTCTTCACACTTGATTTGTCTTTCCTCTCTTTTTAACATGAGAAAGCACCCTTTTGAAAATAACCTAGGGTTTGCAAAAAAAAAAGAAATAAAATGTTCCTGATGAGGCGTACAACTTGTGCCAAAGTTGCCTACAAAATAATTACAGTCTATTTACAAAAAGAAAGATTGGGTCGGTAATTTAATATCAGCGTTCGTTAGCTAAAGAGATACAGGTTAGGGGATGTGTCCTTGTATGTGTCCATTTGGCGAGAGAAAAACTTCACCCAGCAGCCTTCAATACATCAGTCAGTTACCAAACTGAGGGATATCACACATGCATACTATAGAGTCATGTCTTTACATTCTGTCAAGTCCTTGATTGGTTTGAATGGTCGCCTGACAATCCAGAAAATCTTCCTCAATGAACCGTTTCCTAAAAATGGATGGGGATGAAGGGTAGTGATAGGTGGTTGGAAACCAAGCGCGTTCCTGGAATGTATAGGGGGAGAAAAAATAAAATAATTTCATGTGTGCAGTCTACCAATCACGTCACAAAGTGAACCCCCAAGCATAGCGACGTTCTCAAGATGGACGGGCACGCCTTCTCTCTCTGAAGATAGACATGGTAATAAAACATCTTTCTTACAAAAATAAACTAAAGGAGGCAAAGAAATGGAATAAAAAGAAACCTAAATGACAAAAACTTTAAAATTCCCTGGAATTGTCCTCAGTCCATTCACAGTACACAGCAACAATAGTTTCTCGTCTTTCTCCTTGCGTTCTCATGCCTCTCTACATGGCTGGGTGTAGAATGGTGACTTTGTGTGAATCATGTAGTAACCAATTAAAGTGTTTAACAAATCAAAATATATTTTATATTTGAGATTCTTCAAAGTAGCCACCCTTTGCCTTGATGACAGCTTTGCACACTCTTGGCATTCTCTCAACCATTGTCCGTAGAGCACAGATCTGGGGAAGCGTACCAAAAAATGGCTGCAGCATTGAAGGTCTCCAAGAACACAGTGGCCTCAATCATTCTTAAATGGAAGAAGTTTGGAACCACCAAGACTCTTCCTAGAGCTGGCCGCCC